>NW_022196909.1:71869084-71893048 GCF_008632895.1 Mastomys coucha | reverse complement strand
GCCAACCTCACTCATGTCTCCTAGGTGTGAAGTGGTACATATGTCACCATCCTCACCCGTGTCCCCTGGGTGTGAAGTGGCACATATGTCACCATCCTCACCCGTGTTCCCTGGGTGTGAAGTGGCACATATGTCACCCGTGTCCCCTGGGTGTGAAGTAGCACATATGTCACCATCCTCACCCGTGTCCCCTGGGTGTGAAGTGGCACATATGTCACCATCCTCACCTGTGTCCCCTGGTTGTGAAGTGGCATGTCACCATCCTCATTGACATTTACCTTGTTATTAACGATAACACTGGACTTCTCATGTGTTCATTGACCCCTTGGATTTAATTTCTTTTCATTCTTTTTTGTTGTTGTTGTTTTTGTTTCTTTTTCTTTATTCTTTTTTCATACCATACATCCTGACTACAGCCTCCCTCTGCATCTTGTTATGCCAAGTTTAGCTTATGTTACTGACAGGACTGTTCTTTTTCAAAAAGAAATGAAGGAGCACTTAGATTTCATTTCTGTTCAAATCTTTTGCATTTAAATTTTTCTTTGTATATCTAATTATGTGTTTGGTTTTTTTTTTTTTGGTTTGTTTTTGTTTTTGTTTTTGTTTTGTTTTTTGTTTTTTGTTTTTTGTTTTTTTGAGACAGGGTTTCTCTGTGTAGCCCTGGCTGTCCTGGAACTCACTCTGTAGACCAGGCTGGTCTCAAACTCACAGAGATCCACCTGCCTCAGCCTCCCAAGTGCTGGGTTTAAAGGCATGTGCCACCACTGTCAAGCTTTTATTTTCCTTTTTTTTTATTTTAATTTTTGTTAGTTTTTTCTTTTTTAAATTTTTAAATTTTTTATGTTGATTTTTTTTGTTTTGTTTTTTGTTTTTTGTTTTTTGTTTTCAAGACAGGGTTTCTCTGTGTAGCCCTGGCTGTCCTGGAACTCACTCTGTAGACCAGGCTGGCCTTGAACTCAGAAATCTGCCTGCCTCCACCTCCCAAGTGCTGGGATTAAAGGCGTGCGCCACCACCTCCTGGCCTATGTTGATTTTTAAGAGTTCTTTACATACTGAGGCAATGAATTGTTAGCAGACACCTTGACTTGCAAATGTCTTCTCCCAGGCCTTTGCTGTCTTCTGGGTTCTGTGTTTTGGTTTTCCCTTCACAGTCTTCTGAAGCGTGGGGAAGCCCAGCTTTGATGAGGTTCAGGTGACTGATTTCCCACTACGCTCCACTATGGCAAAGCTTTTCTCCTGTTTTCTTTTAGCCACTCGTTTCTTTCAGTTTTTCATTTATAGTTGATTTTCATGTTGAATGAGAAGTAGGATTGTAGGCCAATCGTGACTTTGCTTTTGTACATTAACATCCTCCCCCAGCTGCAGTGAACTACTTAGACATGTGCTAAAAGTCAGATGATCATAAATGTAAAACGTGTGTAGATTCCCTGTTATGTGTATCAGTTTTTATGTTTCTGTACATATACACACATGCACATACACATGCATACAAGCAGACATGCATGCACACACATATGTACACATGTGCATACATACAAGCATACTTGCACACACATGCACACATGCAAACATGCATATATGGGGGTGGGGTGGATGAATCTGAGTCTGACAGGCTGCTTTGAAGCCAGGGGGTCATTCCCCAGGCCTTGTGCAAAGGCTGCACTAGAGGGAAGGGAGAGGGACACGTGAGGGACATGTGAGGGATGCGCATGGCTCGTAAAAGTGCTGCAGTGTTCACCTGCTCCATCCCACACAGGGCACCTTGGTGTACACACTCCAAGAAGTGAAGCCTACTATTTTCATGGGGGTGCCACGTATCTGGGAGAAGATGCAAGACACTATCAAGGAGAATGTGGCCAAGTCCTCCAACCTGAGAAAGAAGGCTTTTGCATGGGCGAAGATGCTTGGCTTGAAGGTCAACACCAAGCGGATGCTCGGGTAGGCAGTGTCTTGTACTGGGTGTGAGGGAGCATGGAGGAGCCTCTGCTGTCTGAAGCTGGATCTCCTTGTTGATGCCATTCCCAGGAAGCGAGACATCCCCATGAATTACCGCATGGCAAAAGCCCTTGTGTTCTCGAAGGTCAGAAGCTCCCTGGGCTTGGACAACTGCCACGCCTTCTTCAGCGGGGCTTCGCCCCTCTCTCAGGATGTCTCGGAGTTCTTTCTCAGCCTGGACATCCCCATTGGTGAGATCTACGGGATGAGTGAATGCTCTGGACCCCACTCAGTCTCCAACAAGAATGTCTACAGAGTTTTGAGGTACCAGGCTCCTGCAGCCCTCAGAGGGCATGAAGGGGAGGGTGACCAATGGTTGGAATACATCCTGAGCCTGGGCATCACGAGGGCCCCATTCTCCAGCCCCCCTAGCCCAGGCCTTCTGGCTTGTCACATGACCTTCAGGGGAAGGGCACTTGTAGAACTATCTATCATGTTGTATGACTTTTCCTGGGAACACTTGAACAAATGTCTGTTTACCCTAAATAAGGCACCAAAAGTACCAAAGAAATGCTCCCTCTCAGTGCAGCTTAACATGCTTATTGGGGTGATTGTAGGTCAGGGGTCACAGGTCAGGGGTCAATGTCAGGAGTGGGCATGACTCAAAGGCAGAATATCACCTACAAATCCACTACAGCCTGGACCACACCTCACAAAAGTCATGTACAAAGTTCCTGCACATTAAGAAAAAGCTCCTAGAGTCTTCCCCAGAACTATAACTGCTCATGGAACCTGGAGCTGGGCTCGGGGGCCTTGTACATTTCAGGAACTTTTCAAGACTTATGACTTAAGACTTCCTGAGTTTTAAGAAGCCACCTCCAGGAGGCTGTGTTCCAGGAAGAGGAAGATAATGCTCTCTAACACACAGTGTCCTTCCTAGTGCGTGTGCTGTTTTATGCCACTGTCCTGGCTGTCGTGTGGCTATTGCCTGTGATGTTCTCACAAGGGAAGTGGCTCACTGCTGTAAGGTCCTCAGGAGGCTCATTTTCTCCACATCAATGAAGGCAGAAATCTGCAGGGCTTCCAGACACACAGAATGTTGAGAGTCTGAATGCTGGATCAGACTGAAATCCACTGGGTCTCAGAGGGGCGTGTGTTTAACTGGGACAGCCAAATCAGGATCCTGGGGTAGGCACAGCCCAGCAGTCTCTGACCGCCCTCCTTCCCCATGTCATGTCCCCGGCAGCTGTGGCAAGGTCCTGAATGGCTGCAAGAACATGTTGTACAAGCAGAACAAAGACGGCGTGGGTGAGGTGTGCATGTGGGGCCGGCATGTCTTTATGGGCTACCTGAACAAGGAGGATGCCACGTTGGAGGCACTGGATGAAGATGGCTGGCTGCACTCTGGGGACATTGGCCGCCTGGACAGCCATGATTTCCTTTATATCACTGGCCGCATCAAAGGTGCCAGGCTCATTTGGGGCAAAGGGTACTGCATGTGCCAGGGGAGCTGGCAGGGAATGTCAGGATGCTAGGCACTAGGGGCACTGGAGAGAAGCATTCCCCATTCCCCAGGGCCCTTCCAGGGATCCTACAGCAGTGGTCTTGGGGATAGACCTGTGCCCTGGAGTGAGACTGCAGTCTGTCTGTCAGCTTTGCCAAGCATTGGCGAGGCTGGAAGGGCTGGGTGAGGCCAGGAAGTGTCAGGGAAGCTTCAGAGAGAGCATGAGGGCCTCTGTCACCTCAGCACTTGGGAGGACTGTGGACTGCACATTTCAGTGTCTCTGTCAGAACAAAGAACCCAGCAAAGATGTTATCCTTTGGTGTGCTCTCTGTCACCATGATGACAGAAAGCAGCCTGGGCAGGAGAGGGTTTATTTTGCTCACAGCTCAGGCCACAGTCTATCACCAAAAAACCCCCAAAAAACAAAAAACAAAACAAAACAAACAAGGCAGGAACCTGGAGGCCATGGAAGGTGCTGCTACTGGCTTGCTTCCCATGGCATGGCTTGCTCAGGCTGCTGCTTATAGACCACCAGCTCAGGGGTGGCTCTACCCACAATGGGCTGGGCCCTCCCCCATTGATCATTAATTTAGAAAATGCCATTCAGGTTTGTCCCCAGGCCAATCTGTTGGAGACATTTTTCTCATTGTCCCAGGAGACCCTGGCTGACAAGCTCACAAAGGCTAAGCAGACAGATGGTGCCTATGTGGGGCCCTGAGGACTCAGGTGTTAGTGAGGGTTTGGGGTGCCAGAAGGGATGCTATTGCAACCTCTGGCCTGGTCCCAAGTGAGTGGGGACCTGTACCAAGCTAGGCTTTCACTGCAGAAATCCTGATAACTGCTGGTGGTGAGAATGTATACCCCATCCCTATTGAGACCCTGGTGAAGGAGAAAATCCCCATTATCAGCCATGCCATGCTGGTGGGTGACAAAGCCAATTTCCTGAGCATGCTGCTGACACTGAAGGTAATGACCCTCATCTGTGATCACACTGCCCACACCAGCTCCAGGGTCGGGTGGTGGGGGTGGGGGTGGGAGGGTAGGGGGCTGAAGGTGGCTGAACCCAGGCTCTACTTTCTTCTTCAGCACCCTGGGTTGGGGGTCAGGGATGATGGAGGGTGGGTGGGGAAGCATGGTGACAGGTTGTCCTGGGGGCAGTGTGAAACAGACCAGATGAGCGGAGAGCCCTTGGACAGGCTGAGCAAGGAGGCCATCAGCTTCTGCCAGTCGCTGGGTAGCCAGGCAGCCACAGTGTCGGACATTTTGAAGATTCGAGACCCAATGGTTTACACGGCCATCCAGTATGGCATAGACATCGTGAATCAGCAAGCAATCTCTGACTCGCATAGTATTCGAAAGTGGATCATCTTGGAGAAAGACTTTTCCATCCAGGGTGGGGAGCTGGGTGAGTCACTTGGCTTGGGCCTGAGGCACCTGAGGTCTGAGCCTTACCCTTCTCTGGGGTTAGGTCTATGAGACCAGCTAGGACACAAGACACTTCACCCCCACCAACTGCATCTAGCTCCCTACTGGCCAGCCTCCACATGCAGGCCACCCAGTCTGCCACATGCAGCCTCTTCACCAGGCCAGCCTCCACATGCAGGCCACCAGGGCAGACAGCCTATGCTCTGGAGGTAGCAAACCCCACCCCCTGTGGGGCTAGAGGGGTATATCAGTGGTTGGAGCACTGCTTGCCCTTATTAAGGACCCGAAATCAGATCCCAACAACCAAGCTGGGCAGCTCACAGTCATCTGTAACCTGCACCCCAGGGGGTTAGACCCCCTCTTCTGGCCTCTGCACAATGTGCACATGCAGCACACGTGAGTGCACACTCATATACCCCACACATAGATACATGAGTTACATAAATAAATCTTGGAAAAAGACTTCATTATATCCAGAAACCTCATTATGACCAGTCTATGTGGACATCCCATAATTCCCCACTCACTGACAGCAGGAGCAGTAGCACACCCCTTTAGTTACCTGGGTCAGTCCCAGATCTGTCTCCTGGTTGTCCATACTAAGTGGAATTTTTTTCTCACTTCCACAACCTGACTACTCTCTCCTCTCTCTCTGCACAGGACCAACATCAAAACTTAAGAGAGCTATGATAACCCAGAAATACAAAGCACAGATCGACAGCATGTACTCGTCATAGTGGCTGTGACAGGAGCTTCCTCCTGTCCTCATGGTGAGACCCAGTGGCCTGGTTCTGCTGGGCTACATAGTCACAGGTGACCTTAAGATACAGTATTCCTGGCTAGGACCAGCATTTTTCATGGATTCCCACTTCTTTATTTTATCTTCTTATAATGTGTATATGTCTGCCTAGGTGTATGTGGGCAGAGCCAAGGGCAGTCTTGGGTGCTGTCCCTACCCTGCCAAGTCCAGCAGCCTAGCTGGCCCACAACCTTCCAGGGATCTCTGCTCTCTACTTCCATGCCCTAGAAGAAGCAAGCTGTGCCTGCTGGCTCTGGCCTCACATGGGTTTTGAGGATTTGAACTTTGATCCTTGCACCCTCGTGGCAAGCACTTTGCCCTGATCCATCTTCTTATGTCCCCACATTTCATGTCTTTTGTTCTGAGAAGGCCTGGACTCTAGAAATTCTGTGTGAGAGTTCTTCAGGTGACTGACTCACTTCACCTACTGTCCACACACTTTTCCCTCCCTCAGGGTGTGTGTGCATGCACTGCACCCACAGTCACCCTCATGGCCACCTGTCATCCTGCCATGTGAAGCTGGTGTCTCCAGCCAGCCCACCTGTGTGGTCTGAGGAACAGCCCTCCGAGAAGTCTGGATCCCGCAGCTGGCCACCAGCCCAGCTCCAGCCCCATGCATGGACAGGGCTAGCTAACTCCTTGGGTCTCAGGAGGTCATCTACTCCCTGGTATCCTGTTGTGTGTTCATGGTGCATGCATGAGAATGTGCACACACGTATCTTTTTTTTTTCTAAAGATTTATTTATTTTATGTATATGAATATATACTGTAGCTGTACAGATGGTTGTGAGCCTTCATCTGGTTATTAGGAATTGAATTTAGAACCTCTGCTCACTCTGGTCTACCCCACTTGCTCCTGTCAGCCCTACTCACTCAGACCTTGCTCGCTCCAACCCAAAGATTTATTTATTATTATAAATAAGTACACTGTAACTGTCTTCAGACGTACCAGAAGAGGACGTCAGACCTCATTACGAGTGGTTGTGAGCCACCATGTGGTAAGAGCAGGCAGTGCTCTTACCCGCTGAACCATCTAACCAGTCCCCCAACACATGTGTCTTGAGACAGTCTCTCACTGGCCTGGAGTTTGCCCCAGAGAGTCCCTGTGCTTGGTGAGGTACAAGTGTGTGCTGCAGTAGCTAGCTCCCCTCCTTAGCCGCCCTCTCCTGCCTCCTCCCCTTTTTCCTCTTCCACAGGTGCTGGGATATGCATTCAGGCCTTCATGCTTGTTCAGCCAGCACTTTTCTAACCTAGTTGCCTCATCTCCCCAGCTCTTCTTCTAATGAGGACACCATGAGACTGAATGAGGGTTCACCCCGTGGCCCCCATTTTAGTGCCTGTAACAGCCCCAATTTTCAAATAAGATCAGTGTGAGGCACCAGGCTCAGGGCTGCCGGATCGGCTCCCAGCACGTCTTACCCAGTCCCTGGCAGCTCATGGCACAGCACTCAGCTTGCCCACCACCTGCAATGGTACCAGCTTCCCGTGCAGTTCAGAGAAAAGCCTCAAGCTGTTGTTGGGGTAGGCATGTCCCCCCCCCCAGAGAGCCAGGGATGAACCTTTTTACTTTCAGAGGTTCGGCCTCAAAGTTTAAAATTATGAGAGATGTCAAAATAGGTAAAAGTGAAGGGGTGGGGGGGAACGCGCAGGCCAGAGACACCATGTGACCTGCTCTGTCTCTGAGGCTGCATTTGAAGCTGGGTGGTGGCCTCCAGCACTGGTCAAAGGCAGGCACAGCCACTCCCAGCTTTTCACGTGGGTTCTGGAGATGTAGACTGAGGTCCTCGTGCTTGTGAGGCAAGCATGCACTCACTGAGCCATCTCCCCGGCCAACACTGGAAGATTTTAACTACATGGTTCTTATGGCTGTTCTTGCACGGTGTCCCTGTAAGTCTCACAGTTGGTAGATGTGGAGGTGGGGACCATTTACAAGTGACCTACTCCCTCCAGGGCACTCACTGTGTGGAACCTCAGGAACTCCACAGACTAACCCAGTGTCTCCTCTCCAGCCTCATCTCAACGAGGAACATCCTTCCCACCAGGAAGCCCCTTCCTGAACAGAAGAAGCCACACCCCTGCTGCTCTGTGGTCCTACCGTAAGCTTCCAAAGCAGGCGGCTGTGATGGAGACAACCCCACACAGGACAAGCCTTCCAGGCGTGAGTGGAGCAGCCACAACAGGCTCTTCCTCTCCTAGGACTTTGTGTTAGAAAAGAGGTGTGAAGACCCAGAGCCTAGAACACCTTCCTGGGAGCAGCACGGAACCCTCAAATAAGTAGTCAGGAGCCTCACTGCCTTGAGTCTTCATTCTCGGCTAGGCGCAAATGCCATCTGGGCTTTTGTAGTGGGGACAGTGAAGTGCTGGCCAGACACGTGGACTCACCCTCCTGTCAGATGCTCTGGCTCTTTGCGTGGTGTTTCCTGTGTGTAGTTTTCCACCAGCGGACCCTACACGATAGTGGATTGTCTTGGACCAGAGACAAACGGGACCTGTGAACAATAAGCAGGGGGAGAGCAAAGAGGGACACGACACCAAGTAATTGTATCAAGGTGTAACTTTACTTGGGAAAACTGGGTATATATATCAAAAGGCAGAATCGAAGCCAAAACAATCTAGGTTTTTAGCATAGACGTGATAGCAGGTTTATGTGTGTGCACATGTGTAGTTGTGTGTGCATGTGTGTCTGCATGCACATGTATGTGCATGTGTGTGTGGTTTGTGTATATGTCTGGCATACGTGTGTGTGTATGTGCATTTTTGTGTGCATGTGTGGTGTGTGTGCTTGTGTGTGTGTGTGCTTTTGTGTGTGTGTGTGCTTGTGTGTGTGGTATACCTGTGTGCTTGTGTGTGTGTGTGCTTGTGTGTGTGGTATACCTGTGTGCTTGTGTACATGTGTGTACATATGTATATCTGGTGTACTTATGTGTGTGCATACCTGTGTGTGGCTGTGTGTACATTTGTGTGTCTGGTGGACCTGTTTGTATATGTGTGAGTTTGGTGTAGCTGTGTATGCATGTATGTGTATGTATGTCTGATGTACCTGTGTGTATGTGTATGTCTGGTATACCTGTGTGTATGTATGTGTATCTGGTGTACCTGTGTGTGTATATATGTGTACATGTGTGTGTCAAATGTACTCGTGTGTGTGTGTGTGTGTGTGTGTGTGTGTGTGTTCTCTTTCTTTTCTCTTGGCCAGCCCCTCTCTAACTTTGGCGATTGATTCTTTGACCACTCTAGAGAGGTCAAAGTAAAAACAGCATAGCGCTCTGTTTGAGAGCTGTACATAGCCTTCTCTGTTGCATAAACAGGAAATCTAGCCCCCTCTATTTTGGAGTACTACCTCTGCCAGGGAGCCCCGAGAATCTCAGAGGTGAGAGACTCCATTTCTAATCTGTCTACATCAGTGCCTATGGCCTCCTTTAGACCGTCATAACGTTGGTTCTGTAGCACCAAGGAAGCCGCCTGGCTCCTGTGCCAGCTGTGCCCAATCCTATGAGAACCTTCCCTGCTCCTATGCCAGCTGTGCCCAATCCCATGAGAACCTCCCCGGCCCCTGTGCCAGATGTGCCCCTGTGCCAGATGTGCCCAATCCTATGAGAACCTCCCCTGCTCTTGTGCCAGCTGTGCCCAATACTATGAGAACCTTCCCTGCTCCTGTGCCAGCTGTGCCCAATCCTATGAGAACCTCCCTGACTCCTGTGCCAGCTGTGCCCCTGTGCCAGCTGTGCCCAATCCTATGAGAACCTCCCTGGCTCCTGTGTCAGCTGTGCCCCTGTGCCAGCTGTGCCCATTCCTATGAGAACCTCCCCGGCTCCTGTGCCAGCTGTGCCCCTGTGCCAGCTGTGTCCAATCCTATGAGAACCTCCCTGGCTCAATCCTATGAGAACTTCCCCTGCTCCTGTGCCAGCTGTGCCCAATCCTATGAGAACCTTCCCTGCTCCTGTGCCAGCTGTGCCCAATCCTATGAGAATCTCCCCTGCTCCTGTGCCAGCTGTGCCCAATCCTATGAGAACTTCCCTGGTTCCTGTGCCAGCTGCGCCCAATCCTATGAGAATCTCCCTGGCCCCTGTGCCAGCTGTGCCCCTGTGCCAGCTGTGCCCAATCCTATGAGAACCTTCCCTGCTCCTGTGCCAGCCTTGCCCAATCCTATGAGAATCTCCCTGGCCCCTGTGCCAGCTGTGCCCCTGTGCCAGATGTGCCCCTGTGCCAGATGTGCCCAGTCCTATGAGAACCTTCCCTGCTCCTGTGCCAGCTCTGCTGAATCCTATGAGAACCTCCCCGGCTTCTGTGCCAGCTGTGCCCTTGTGCCAGCTGCTGCCCAATCCTATGAGAACCTCCCTGGCTCCTGTGCCAGCTGTGCCCCTGTGCCAGCTGTGCCCAGTCCTATGAGAACCTCCACACTTACAGCCAAGACTGGCTCTTGCTTGACTCTTGTGGTGACTAAGCCTCAAGCTCCATCTAGGAAGTCTAGGACTTGGTCATTTTTATGATAGATGATTCTGTGTAGTAATTGGACAAGTACAGAGAATTCCTTATCCTGGTGTAGTATAACCCCGTGGGCACATGGGATGAACTCTGCAGTGCATACCCACCAGGCATTGGTGGGTAGTAATAGGTATTTGTCATTGTCTAAATTCATCCTGTAGGTCCCATTACAAAGGTGGCTACAGGCCTCAGGAACTGTCCTTATACAGGTGCTCAGGCTGTCTATGGCCTGTAAGGTCAGCCTGGCCTCACCTGCTACCGTCTGCACTCACTGAGGTTCTCAGTTTCACTGAAGTTTCCAAATCAGGGCTGTGCCTTCAAAGTCAGGTGGTCTTATCTCATAGCACAGCCAGCATGACTCAGCTAACTCGGGTCTGGATGCATTGTTGACCTTAAAGGACTGGAACATCATGTTCCAAAGAGGGTCAGGGCTGTCTTTACTCAGTCTTTGCGTTGTCCTTTTGGCTTGGGTTGGTGCCTTGTCAGGAGAAGATGGGAGTGAGCCCTGGGGTTGGTTTGCTGTCTGAGCCTGCAGAGGTGGCATAGGTGAGGGTTTAGCCAGCAGGCGTTGGTGCTGAGAGCAATGGGGGGGGGGGGCGGTGCCTGAACATAGAGTTGGAAGGTGAACAGGACTCCAGGATCTGTGCCAAGCATAAAGTCTCAGTCCCCAAGTCTTACCAGTAGTTCAGTGGACCTTTCTGCTGTAATCTGTGACTCTGATAACAAGAGGATTGCATTTCTCCCCACAGCCTGGGCATTGAACCTAGTCATAATGATGAGGTCTTTTGGAGGCTTTCTAGTGTGTCCATCCAGTGGATTTGCATCCCCATGCCACACAGAAGAAGGCCTCAGGGCCTCCACATTTACTGTGTTAGTCATGGCTCTGGGATGTCCTGGGCAGACATGGAAAGCTTGGTGCCAAATGGACCAAATGTACGTTGTGACCGTAATCTGTCGGGGGCTGTGCCAAAGTTGTTCTGGGGGGTCCCATTCTTTACCCATCAGATCACAGAGATTGGCATGGAGATCAGGGAACCAGGTACCTGGGGGCATAACCTGAGATGTAGAGTTGACAATATTCCCTGTGGCCATATTGATGATGGCCCAGGTAAGGTTAAGGGGCTTGTAGGGGTTGGGTATTATAGTACCATGATAAAGAGGTTCACCAGGTTCACTGTAGCATGAGCTTGAGAAGGTTGGAACGGTGCTTGGTAGTCTTTGTCTCTGCTGGTCCAGGTCATCCTCAAATTGCAAACCAGTCTACAATTTGGGTGTGAGTATGGTAGATCCACCCTGTAATCCCGTCAACCTTTAACGCAATGGGGGTGGTCAGAATGATGACACAGGGGCCTTTCCAATGAGGCTCTGGAATCCCTTGGGTGTCTCTTGACTAGAGCCCAGTCTTCGGGCTGGAATCAATGAGGTTCCAAAATGGACCTGTTTCATAGAAGGCACTAAGTTTAGACCAGACATGTTTGTGGACCCATTGGACACCCTCAAGGTTGTCCAATAGTTAGCAGTCATCTGACTCAGCAAAGACTTCAGTCTGAAGGCTTTCTAATGTCCCTCTGCCCAGACAAAGCTCTCAGGAAGCCCTTAGATGGCTTCATAGTGGCTTAGCTATTTCTGCAAAGCCTGGTATCCATATTGCGCAGAGCCCAATGGACCCCCAAGAGTTCTCTTAACTGGTGGTAAGCACAGGACAGCTTCTTCCCTGGCTTCAGAGAGCATCTCTGACCCTTCCTTTAATATGTACCCTAGACAGGTTGCCTGTGGTTGGCAGAGCTGGGTTTTCTTAGTGGAAACTTGGGAGCTCAAATTCCCCAGGGCCTCTTAGAGGTCCTGGGTTCTCTCCAGGCATTCTTATTTGCTCTCTCTGTCACCAGGAGGTCAGCTTAGGGTGCTGGGTTCTGTACTCACTCTTCATGGAAGGCCTCATCAAAAATGGTAGGTGAGATTTTAAATCCCTGGGGGAAACAGGTCCAAGTGAGCTGTCTGCTAACCCCAAACTCTGGCTCATACCATTCACAGGCAAAGAGGTCTTGTGTCTTGGGTGTGAAGGATAAGCTGAAGAAGGCATCTTTTAAACCCAGTACCGTCTACCATTGGCACCAGGAGGGACAGCACTCAAGAGGGTGTAGGGAATAGGGACTGATGGGTGGGTCTCCAGAACGTGCTTCTTTACTTCTCTTAAGTCTTGTACTGGTCACTAGTTCCAGGCTTCTTGACTGGCAGCGGGGGGAGTGTTCAGGCTAATGGAGATGGTCTCAGGATTCCCACATTTAATAGTCTCCTGATATTGGGGTTATGCCTTCCCTGGTGATCAGGGACCCGGGGACCTGTACAGGCTCCACCCCGGGCTTGAGCTCAATCCATATCATGCTCTGATGGAAGTTTAGCCATCCCAATTCCTCCTGTCCCTGCCAAAGCATTGGGGAAGCAATGTAGCCAAGTAATAATTTTATCCTCTGAGGTGGGGAAAGGCTCAAACAACTGGTACTATACAGCTAGAGTGGTGGTCAGGACATGAATAGGCTTCCCCTCTGAATCTAATCATTTGGCTCCTTCTGGGGAGAAATGCAGTTGTGCCCTCATCTCTCCCCAAGAGGGGGTATGGGCATTCGGGTTTAACAAAGAATGAGTGGGTTATCCTGCCCTGAGTAGTTCTTCGGGTACTGTTTAATTCCTGTTGCCCCTTGGACCCAAGACTTCTTTGAATAGACTTTACTTTCAGGCTTTAACAAGACAAAATGTTGAGCAAAAAAAGAAAGAAAGAAAGAAAGAAAGAAAGAAAGAAAGAAAGAAAGAAAGAAAGGAAGAAAGAAAGGAAGAGAGAGAGAAAGAAAGAAAGGGAAAATAAGCTTGTGGGTTTCCCTTCCACTTTTAGGGTTACCCTGGGCTCAGGGAGAAGGTCTGAACCCTTTATCCCCATTCCTCATCTCTATTTTTATCTTTTAAAATAAGATGGTTTGAATAGGCTTTTTTTTTCCCCCTTGGGGCACTCCCTGGTTCAGTGTCCCTCTTCCTTTCAATAATCACATTGGTTCTTGATCCTTAGGGCCCCCTTACCTCCTCCTCCAGAAATCATCTGTCTTAGGTTCAGCATTATGAGTCTGTTGTCTCTTCCCTTTCACTGTCTTCCCTCCATTCATTTCTCTGCCCTCATCTGTTTCTCCTCTGCACTTTCTCTTTCATTAAACACTTTCTCTGCCATTGTCACTAAGTCTTTCAGACTCTTCTAACCTCTCAAACCTCTGAAGCTTTCTCTTGATATCTAGTACTGCCTGGTTAATAAAGGCTAGAGCTACTGCTGCTGAAATTTCACTGCTGGTAACTTAGGGTACATCAGGTTGTACTGTCCCTATTAAAAAGCTGCAGGCCTCTCATTGTCTCCCTGACTAATATATACTTTGTCTAGGTTAGTGGGTCAGTGTGTGGTTGACTTGAGTCCTGTCAACAGAGCCTGGTGGTAGACCAAGAATTTCCCCTTACCTTCGACAGTGTTGAAGTCCCAATCTGGGCAGGTTAAGTGAAAGCCAGCATCAATAGCTGCTTGGTTATTGGTGAGTTCCTGGCCTCTCTCTGGGTCCTCTCCCTCTCTTCTGTGGTGAAGAGAACCTGCAGAACCTGCTGACAGTCATCCCAAATGGGCTGGTGGGTAAACAATATCTCTAGCAGCCTAACTAATCTTGTGGTTGTCTGAAAGAGGGGAGTCCTGAGTTCTCCAGTAAAGGTCACTAGTAGCAAAGGGCCAATAGTGGAGGGGTTGATTCCCTTGATCATTGACTGGCCCCGCTGCACACAAGGACAGGATGACAGATTCAGGCTTGGGAGTCAGTCCCCGGCGGCTTCTTGCCCCTGCAGCAGGTCCCCCTCTAATGTCTGTGGCAGAGCTGCCTGCAGAGCCTCTTGTTCTGCCCCAAACGTAGAATAAAGTGGGAATGGAAAGAGGACATCCTCCTCCATTTCTCCTTGGAGGACTGTATAGAGGGATGGTGTAGAAGAAAGTGGGTGGTCTGGTATCTCTTCCTTTGTATCGTTGGGCTTCTTGGTAGCCAAGTCAAAAATTTATGCCTGTCGTCTGAGGTGAAAAGGTTTAAGCCAAAGGGGCCAGGTCTCCTAGGAGGGCTCACCAGGCCACCACATAAGGTATTTGATCTAGGTAGCCAAGTTTGGGTTTAAAAATAAGCTTTTCAATTTCTTAGACCAATCCCAAGTCAAAGGATTCCTCCCAGGGCCAATTAGTTTTGAAGGTGGGCTATTGTGGCCTGCAAAATGTTAATTTATTGTCTTGAAAAATGAAAAAAAAAAGTTAATTTATCTTTCCTAATGGTGACAGACAGATTCTGCCCCTGGGTCTTAACATCCTTAAAACGGCTTTAAGCAGTTCTAGTGGAGTTGAAGGTACTTGTCCCATGTTAGCATCCATCATAGTCAAAGTCCATCCATAATGAGAAACACAAGAAGTTTGCCCTCTCCTCTCCATCAGGAGGAAACAAAAATTGCCAGACAGTGGCTACCCGCAGATCCCAAAACCAGCATCCAATTCCAAGTAAGACGCCAAGGTCTCTCCATCCGGGCTTGGAATGTCTTCCAGCCCTGTGTGGCCATGACTTTGCAGAGTGTCCACCTAGTCACTTTGGCCACTAAATAAAAATTTACGGAACAGAATTACTGCGGTGCTGCGCAAACACAGAACACAATTACTGTGTGCTGCATAGAGCACATAGAACAGAATCACCACAGCACCTCACAGACAGAAAGATTTACCATATGGACAGACACAGATAGACAAGAATTCCTTATCGGCTGGTACTGAGACATCTTCCAGGGATTTCCTGGACAATGCACCAAAATGCTGTGCCCATTGAGAAAGCATTCAAGAGCCCCAAAAGACCACCAAGGAGCCTACTCCAATGAATCACATTAGGATCTTTATTAAGCTCAAGATTGACCACCAACCCTGATGAGGCAGACTGGGAGGTGAAGCCCTGAGTCCCCAGCGGAACATGGCTTTATAGGAGGTATGGAGGAAGTGAGGGGGTTTCTGGCCTGACAAGCAGCTAATTGAATGACTATTGTAGGCTGGCAGGTGGGTGCTCTGAAGCAAAACCATGAGTAATCCTAGCCTGAAAGTACATCTGGAACTATCAGACTAATCTTGATTAGCTGTTGCTAAGGAATAACTCTAGGGTATGAGCCAGAGATAAACTATGTGGTTCTTCCTGGAACTTGGGTCCAGTTCTCAGGCTCTTTTTCTTTTAAAATGGAGGCCAGTCTCAAGATGACTGAGGTTTGGCCTCTCAGTCCTATTGATAGAGCCTCCTCAGCCACCCCTGAGGAGTCACCAGGACGAACAGTTCCCACAGGGGAAACAGGAACAGACAGTTAGCCTGGGCTAGACTTGGATGTGGGGCTCATGCCTCAGTCTCACAGTGCTGTTGTGACAAGCATGCATCACCTGCATGGTTTTAGGCCATCTTGGTCTACCATCCATCTTCTCCAGAGCGCCCCCCGCCCCCACTCTGCCATCGTGCCATCATGCCGCTCCTTCTGCTGTTGCCTGCACTGGCTCACGAACACTGGGATGGGACAGCTGTGCTCTTGCGCGCTCCTTGGGCCTTATTCCCACTTAGTCATTGCCAGGCTCCTGAATTCTATTGGTTTTTGTTTGTTTTGTTTGTTTGTTTGTTTGAGTTGGGGGTGGCCTCCCTGTGTAGCCCTATCTGTCCCGGTACTCACTATGTAGATCAGGATGGCCTTGAACTCACAGAGATCCAGCTGCCTCTGCCTCCCGATTATAAAATCTTATGCTCCAGGACTGGCCCACAATCCCACTTGTAAAAGTTGACTGTCAGTGGAGAGAGGACTGAGCCGAGAACACAGCTGTCCACAGCAGCCTAGCACTTGGCTTCATATTTGGGCTCATGTACACCAAGACTCACTGAGTTTCAGACGAAGCAGCCTGGCTGGCACCAGAAGGCATTGTGAGGCCATTTGTGGTTGGATTGAGGAATTATTTATATATTGGGGTGCAAGCAGTCAAAGGACAACATGTGCAAGTCAATTCTCTCCTTCCATCAGGTCCCAGGGGTGGAACTCAACTCTTGGCAGCAAGCTCCTTCACCGCTGAGCCACCTAGTTGGCCCCTGTCTTAGTTAGGGCTTTACTGCTGTCAACAGACACTGTGACCAAGGCAACTCTTATAAGGGCTGGCTTACAGGTTCAGAGGTTCTGTCCATTATCATCAAGGTGGGAACATGGCAGCATCCAGGCAGTCATAGTGCAGAAAGGGTTGAGAGTTCTACGTCTTCATCTGAAGGCTGCTAGCAGAATACTGGCTTCCAGACAGCTAGGATGAGGGTCTTAAAGCCCACACCCACAGTGACACACCTACTCCAACAGGGCCACCCCTAGAAGTGCCACTTCCTGGGCCAATCACACTCTTTAAAAGATTTCTTAAATTTAAATCTTGAAGGGCTGGAGAGATGGCTCAGTGGCTAAGACCACTGGCTGTGCTTCCAGGGGACCCAGGTTCAATTCCCAGCACCCACATGGCAGCTCACACCTATCTGTAGCTTCAATTCCAGAGAATCTGGCACTTTCACTGACATACATGCAGGCAAAACACCAATGCACATAAACATAAATCTTTAAAAACAATTTTTGAAAAAGTTTTTTGTTTTATTTCCTAGGCATGTGTGTTTTTCATGCATGTCTGTGCACCAGATGCATGCCTGGTGCCCATAGAAAGAACAGGACATCAGATCCCCTGGAACTATAGTTATATATAGTTGTGAGCTGCCATGTGGGTGCTGGGAATCAAACCTCTGCTCTCTGGAAGAGGAGTTAGTACTCTAGACTGCCAAGCCATATCTCCAGCCAGTAATTTAGACTAAGACTATAATATAAAGCTGGGTATTGGTAGTGCATCCCTTTAATCCCAGCACTTGGGAGGCAGAGACAAGTGGATCTCTGAGTTTGAGGCCAGTCTGGTGTAGAGTGAGTTCCAGGACAGCCAGGGCTACACAGTGAAACCCTGTCTTAAGTTCCAACCAAAGATTTTAAGCATGATGTTTAAGAGAGAGAAAGAATTCCCTGTACCCTCCCCCCAACATTTAGGTGCCAAGTTCTGTGCCGTGGAGCTGCTCTGAGTTTCCATAATAGTCAAGGATGTGGGTGGGTTCTGCCAGGGACCAGCCTCAGCTTGGAGAGGGGTTCTGAGGAAGGGGTGTCTGGAAGCAGTGAAAACAAATTACTTGAAATCAGATTGTGGGTCCAAGCCTGTGCCAGACAGCTCTCTCTCCTGTTCTACTCAAGACAGTTCTCTCGCTATTCTAAAATTCCTCTCTGAATAGTTCATCTCTTGCAGACCTGCCTGCCTCTGTTAAGCACAGAGGATAAACTAGCTGGGTGGGACCCATCCTAAAATTACCATTTTTAGGTGCTGGGAGGTGATGGCGCACGCCTTTAATCCCAGCACTTGGGAGGCAGAGACAGGCGGATTTCTGAGTTCAAGGCCAGCCTGGTCTACGGAGTGAGTTCCAGGACAGCCAAGGCTTTGCAGAGAAACCCTGTCTCAAAAAACCAAAACAAAACAAAAACAATAAAAAAAATTACCACACCTTGGGCCTAACCTTGCTCTTTTCCAGGCTGACCCTGAACTCAGGAATTTGTCTGCCTTTGTAAGCATAAACAAAAAAGTTTAGCTGCATGGATCACCTAAGTCTGTCTGTCCTTCCTTAGTGTGGCAGGTCAGCTCACAGCACAGCCACTTTGCTTCCTTTACATACTTTTTGTTTGTTTTTGTTTGTTTTATTTTTCCAAGACAGGGTTTCTCTGTGTAGCCCTGGCTGTCCTGGAGTTCACTCTATAGACCAGGCTGATCTCGAACTCAGAAATCCGCCTGCCTCTGTCTCCCAAGTGCTGGTGTGCGCCACCACTGCCTGGCATTCCTTTAGATTCTTGAAGCCCCCATATTTCATATTGCATCTTTATATTTTTTGAGAAATTATATATTTTTGAACTCATGTTTTTAGAGTCCTTTTCCACAGCCTTAAGGTCTGTCCTGAAGATCCCAGTGATCAACATTTGCTGATACAATAGCCATCCCACACCTTTACCTCCTGGACTTGTATTGTTTCTAAGTAGCATGGAGTCATTAACATTAACAGGGAGGACAGTCCTTGAAGGAAGAGCATAAAATGTGTACATTATTACCCAAATGACCCCTAAGCCCACAGCAGCCACTGACATTCATGTAGGTCCACACCCGATGGCCCTGTCCCAGGGGCAGGAACCACGTAATTCTGTTCCCACCAAGGGCATGCAGGGCCAGGCATGTTCAAAGCTCTTGTCTCAAAGGGGTTTCTGAAAAACCCAAGTGAAGGAGAATCCTGGAAAGTTGACATGAAAAAAAACTGGAGGGCTGGAGAGATGGCTCAGTGGTTAAGAGCACCGACTGCTCTTCCAAAGGTCCTGAGTTCAATTCCCAGCAACCACATGGTGGCTCACAACCATCTGTAATAGAATTTGATGCCCTCTTCTGGTGTGTCTGAAGACAGTGACAGTGTACTCATATACATAAAATAATAAAAATTCTTAAAAAAAAAAAAACCTAGGGAAAAAAAAATCCTGGCTCCTGCCATTGTTACTCTAACATAAAATCCGTATGTATGGAAGAGGAAACAGTGCTTTCTGCCAAGCCTAATGATCTGAGGTGATGCTTGGGACACACAGGTGAAAGGCAGAAAGTGATACAAGTCATCTGATCACATGTGTATCATAACATGCACGCATTACATCCTAAAGAAATAAATGCTAAAAATCTGTGTAAGAAATGCACCAACTGTACCGTCAGCTAGTGAGAGGCCTAGGGCTCTGAGACATGGCTAAGATGAGAGCTCTGCTTTCCTTCCCGTCCACAAGCGTTCCAGGTCTACAAAGGCTTCTGCACTACTTCCCAGAGTCTCCTTGCCCAGCACTAGGCTTCCAACCCATGAGCCCTGGGCACATACTTCTCAGTCTTCAAAACACAGTGAGTCCTGAAGGGCCACAGTTTGGTCCAGACACAGATCCATGCTCATTCATGCCTCACCATTTGCCTCCAAGCTACAGTTGGGTCTGTGGGACTCTTGTGGCACTAGACTTCCAGTTGCTCAGATATATTTATTTTGGAAACTCCAGTCCTAGGGCAGCATCTACTGCCTTTCTCAGGACCTAACTGAAGGATTTATGAGTTAGACTGGCAGCACCTGCCTCTCACCCCAGTAGCCAAGGACCTAAGACAAAAAGATCATTAACCTGGACTACGTAGTGGGATCGATCCTAACTTGGGCTACTTAGCAAGACCCTGCCTCAAAGAAAAAGCAAGCTTTGATCACTTTGGGCGCATAAGCCCAAGTCACCCATGTCCACTGGTGCAATTGGACGTTCAATGAATGAATGGAGCTATGGTCTGAGAGCTCCTCCTCACTTGTGTCCCTGAGTTCAAACCCTTTCTTTTAAGTAACTTTTCATTGTTTATTGTGTCATCGCACCAAAATATAACCTTTATGAAGATCTCACATTGAGACCTGTATATATATGAATGAGAGAGGACAGAGAAGCGAGACAGGGGTTGGGGAGTTGTCCACTTAGCTAGGACTGGTAAACACACACACACCATCCCAGCACTAGGGAGGTGGAACCAGGAGAATCGGGTGTTGGAGGCCAGTTTCCGCTGTAGAGTGAGTGTATACAGGACACCGGCTCAAAAGACAGGGAGAAGCGCTGGAGAGGAGGCTCCTGCTCTTGCAGAGGACCCGAGATCGGTCCCCCGCTCAATTAGGCGGCTCTCATAGCCGCTGGTCACTCTGGCTCCAGGGCGATCCGACGCTCTCTTCGGGCCTCCACGCGCATTGCAAGTACACGCACAGACAACAATCTTTAAAAAAAAAAAAAAAAAATTTCAGTTTGTGGACCATGAAAGAGCAGGCGCAAGGCCAGAGTCTGCTGCTCCCCTTAGACTGCTGCTTCCCCTAGAGCGCCTCCGGTCTAGCGTAATCACCCTAACTCCGCAAAACACGCGCTGTCCGAACCTACGCCACCAGCGGGCCCTCGCGCACCTCCTTAGAGAAACCCTTCCCGGGAGCGGCGCGCCTCCCGCCAGGCCCCGCCCTCCTTCCCAGCGATTGGCTAGCATTATACCCAAGGGCCTGCCCCTTCACCCCTGATGGGCACTATGAAAGCCAATGGAGAGATCGCCCGCCCTTCCCGAGGCCGTTGGAGGCGGTCATGGGCGGGCCGTTGGGGGGGCGGGGCGTGCAGCCTGGTAACCGTTGCTGGGCACAACGCCCCGCCCCGCGAGGGCAGCGCGAGGCTGAGGCGGGCAGGCGCCTGCTGCGGGCGGGCGCTGCAGGCGGGAGGGCGGCGGGAGCGGGAGGAGGAGCGGCCAGCGCCGCCACCACCGCCGCCATAGAGACTGTAGCCGTGGAGACTGTTACTTACCAACGCGGAGCGACACGCAGCGGCCGACGCCGCGGGAGCCGCTACCGGAACTCCCTGCCGAACTCCAGGTGAGTGGTGCGGGCCCGGGCAGGGGGCGGCGGCAGGGAGGACCCTGCCGGGGGGGGGGTCGCGGGGGCGAGCGCGGCGGGACCCGGCGCCCCAACTTTGCAGACGCCAACCTCACCCAATCCTGATAGGCGCCTCTGATTTGGGGGAGCCCTGGGCTGGGTGGAACCCCTCTCACACTCTCAAAAGTTTGTGAAGTGAAGCGATCTCTTCTCGCCTTTGACGCACTAAATCTGACTTTGAGGAGCGGGCACTGCAGAAGACCCCCTTGTCTCTTACTTTTACTCCACGACGCCTGGAGCACGGAAGCGCCCCCAAACTAGTCCTCTCTTTCATAAGCCCCAAAACCTGAATTCGGGATTGCCCCAAACCCGCTCCTTGCTGTCATCTCCCCAAAACCTGAGTTGGGGGCTTCCACAGAGCCAGCCATTCTCCCCCAAGTCTGAAAACCCAGAGGCAGTGTCTCCCTTTTATACTTCGGAAATCGGGGTTCTGGCTCTTATCCATGAACTTGACTCCGAGGGTACTCTTCTGCTTGGCTCATAGTTCTGACCCTCAGGTTTTCTTCTTGACTCAGGATTTGGGAGCTCCGGCACCCCTTTCTTGTGCTTTGACCAAAATAGACATTGCGTTTGTTCTGGAAGGAACTCCTCCCTTCGCGTTTTCTTGCCCATCCCAAATTCCCCCGGCGCCCCAGATCCTCGGACCCCTCTCCCCTGGAACCCTACACCGCTGCGTTTGGGGATCCTTTACCACGCCGCGCCGGGAAGCTCATGCGCACCCACAGCTTCCTCTTTGCCGAGATCCCCAATCTAGAAAACTTTCCCGAAGGAAAATACTGTGTGAACGGTTTGTAGGAAGGTCCAGGAGGCCGGGAGAGTGCGTGTGCAGCCCTCTGGTGCACAGGCAGCACACCCCACGATACGGGATTGTCTTCCTCGCCCCTTTCCATGGGGCGTTCGCAGTTGGGATTCGCTAGGGCAGCGGTTGTTTCCTGGGCCCCTAGGGAGCTCAGCGTCGGGACAGGCCCCTAGGGTGGCAGAGGGGGGTTGGGGCGGAGAACGCACCGAGAAGGCTGCTGGGCCGCTGTCTCTCCTGAGACTTCACCCCTACTTTAGCGCGTCTGTGGGACACTCTGGTATTCAGGTCCCCGAGGAAAAATCCTACACGGATTGAGTGTTAAATAATTTTAACTTTATTAGTATATATTACTTGTACATAAGTGTGACCTTTCCCTGTGTGTATAATGTGTTCTAATCATACCCCACCACTCACCTCTCTTGCCTCTGATGACTCTACTCATCCAGGCCTGGTCTGCTTCTACTTTTTGCCCCCTTTTTCCTTGAAGGAAACAGTTCAGTTGGGGCCACAGCACAGAGGACAACGGGTCCCTCCTCAGGAGTGGCGCCAGGTGCCTGTAGGTCCTCAGCAATCAGATGGTTATTTACTTATTGCCAAGTGATTCACTTTTCTACTTGAATTTTTACATGTATTTATTGTGTGACCATACTGCATGTGCACACCCCGAGGTTAGAGAACAGATTACAGCGCCAGAGTCTTGGGAGCTCTAAGCTGGGTGGCAAGAGCCCACTGCCGAGCCATCTCCCTGGCAGTAAAATGAGCTTATAATTGAAAGTGAAGGGAAGACAATTCTAGAGCAGTGATAATATTAGTAAAATAGTAATGACATGAAACTTCTCTTAAAACGTTTTCCTGTTTGAATGTTTATCATCAACCTCAGCCTGTAAAGGGCACTGTTTGATGGGACTGAATTCTGACTGAGTCCCTGCCCCTTCCTCCTCACTATAACTTGGGTTGATAGACTGAATGGACTGGAAAATCCACCCGGGTGTGGCCACTCACCCACTCCCACTGGAGAAGGAGAACTCAGGCTCAGAGAAATGAATCTAAGGCTGTTACCATCAGGCCTACTGCCTGTCTGGTGAGTCACTGTGGATACCTGAGCCCCAGGGCCACTACAGGGCTGTGAAGGACTTGTCACCACACTGGCCCTCTAAAATACAGCCTGGCACTTTAGACTATTAGTAGTGCTATTTTAAAAATCTTCATTTTGTGTGTGTGTGTGTGAGAACATCTGTGTGGGCTATGGTATGCACATAGGTCATAGGACAATGTGCAGGAGTTGGCCCTTTGCTTCAGGTGTGTCTTGAAGATCAAACACAGGCTACCAGGCTTGGCAGCAAGCTCCTTTCTCCTGCTGAGCCCCCTCAGCCTTCCCATTGATAATATAAATATTCATGTATATTTTATATATATTAGTATATGTAAGTATGTTCATATAAAATTAATAAGTTCATGTATAAAGGTTGCTTGGTTTGTTAAGTTCTTGGCTATAAGGAACCACATGTTTTGTTTTCTTTCTTTCTTTGTTTGCCTATTTACTTATTGAGATAGTTGGCTTTTTAAATTTTTATTTATTTGTTTGTTTGTTTTTCTAGACAGGGTTTCTCTGTGTAGCCCTGGCTGCCCTGGAACTCACTCTGTAGACCAGGCTGGCCTCGAACTCAGAAATCCGCCTGCCTCTGCCTCCCAAGTGCTGGGATTAAAGGCGTGCTCTACCCCCTCCTGGTCTGGTACTTGGCTTTGCATATGCTATGCAGGCCTTCTGCCGCTGCCTGGGCATCCCAGCCCTGTTTCTTTATTTTGTTTTATTTTTGGAGATAGAGCATCACTATATAGCCCTGGTTGTTCTGGACCTTGCTATGTCAACCAGGCTGGTCTCGAACTCAGAGATCCACCTGCCTCTGCCTCCAAGGGCCACTTGTGTCTTTTAAACTAACTAAAGTTGACTTTAAATAATGCAGCCCCTCCCCTATGTGCTTATAACTATGGACGGTTATTGAAAACGAGGTGAGCTGTCTGGAGGATGCAGTTCTCTGCAAACTGCCCAGCCCGACTTTGGAGCTTTGGGGCTGAGATGACCCCAGCCATAGTTCTTACCTCATTTCTGAATATTGTAGAGAAGTGGAGAGCAGTGGTCAGTCACTTCTTGTCAGCTGTAGTTCTGTCCCCATCAAGTAAGGCAGGACTAAATAAGGGGTGGAGCTCTGGAGCTTGGGGCTTCCTAGACAGCAGTGTTGTTGAAAGGCTTGTGTGCTGTTAGGCCATTGATATCCTTTACAGGGATCTCAGTATATGTGGGATGGCTCGGCCCAACTTTGCCCAGCATTAGTGGTAGGTGTGGGGAGTGGATGGATGGATGGGTGGAAGGATGGGTGGATGGGTAGGTGTGGGGAGTGGA
>NW_022196909.1:71868077-71869066 GCF_008632895.1 Mastomys coucha | reverse complement strand
ATGGATGGGTGGAAGGATGGGTGGATGGGTAGGTGTGGGGAGTGGATGGATGGATGGGTGGAAGGATGAATGGATGGGTGGAAGGATGGGTGGATGGGTAGGTGTGTGGAATGGATGGGTGGATGGGTGGATGGGTGGAAGGATGGGTGGATGGGTAGGTGTTGTATTAAATTTTTAATCTCATATGGGAGTTTCTACCGCACCTTTGAATATTCAGTTCCCAGATAAGATACAAAACTTTTAAATTTATAGTCAGCCTTAAAGTGCTAGAAAGGGGCAGATATCTGCCCTCTGTGCTATCATGTCTACTTCCTCATCAGTAACCCCAATTTATAACTTGCCATGCTCCATCTGGGCTACTCTTGACTCCAGTTGGCCAGCCCTCATGGCCATGCTTTCCTGACTCAGCTACTCCATGGTGTCTTCTCTCTCCCTCCTCTCTCCCTTGTGGTCTCTGCCTCAGACCCTAAGCCTGGGAACTGAAACCTTACCCACCTTTCTTCTGCCCAGCTACATACAGGCTGTAGACAACTTTATTCAACCAATAGTTTTAAATTAAGGAGCAATATGTGTGAGGTGATCCCCCAAACCCTGAGACAACCAGAGCCAGTATTCAGTATTTCAGTACATCGCAGCAGACCAAACCTCAACAGGTGGGGAGGTAGATAGGTGGGTGGATGGATAGATGGGTTGATGGGTGGGTTAATGAATTGAAGATGGATGGCCCAGCAACCACATGGTGGCTCACAACCACCTGTAATGAGATCTGACACCCTCTTCTGGTGTGTCTGAAGACAGCTACAGTGTACTTATGTATAATAGTAAATAAATCTTAAAAAAAAAAAAAGAAGATGGATGGATAGGTGGGTGGCATGTGCTGGAAGGTGGGGATGAACTGGACCACCTGCATGACTCATGTTCTTCTGTTATTAAATGACATTTTGTTTGTTGCTTAAGACGACAAACAATTTCTTTCTTTCTTTTTTTTT
>NW_022196909.1:71834611-71868067 GCF_008632895.1 Mastomys coucha | reverse complement strand
CCTTGAACTCAGAAATCCACCTGTCTCTGCCTCCTGAATGCTGGGATTAAAGGCGTGCGCCACCACTGCCCAGCTCACATATTTCTGAACTTGAACCACAATCCTCATCCTCCTCCCCAACTGCTGCTATGCTGATAGGTAGTCAATTAAGGTGTTCACACATTACTTCATCAGCGTTTACCTTACCTCAACTTATCATACACACACACACACACTCTAGGCTTGGTTTCCATGGTTACATTCATCCCTGGTTTCCTTATCTTGTTCCTTACAGCAATGGCAGGTTCTGCCACTCTTTCCAGCAACGGCAACTCTGGCTGCTTCTTTGGCCCTAGGGAATCCTGTGATTTCCTGCCAAAATGGCTGACTGGCCCCTGCTCCCTATAAACCCAGAGATTTCTGCTCTTGGGCTATGTGTCACAAGGACTCACTGATTAACTCAGGAAACATAATACACCCGTTAAAAATAGGTAGAGTGCTCCTAACCGCTGAGCCATCTCTGACTCCTCTTCTAGAGGTCCTGAGTTCAATTCCCAGCAACCACGTGGTGACTCACAATTGTCTGTGATGGGATCTGATGCCCTCTTCTGGTGTGTCTGAAGACAGCTATAGTGTACTCATAGAAATAAAATAAATCTTTTTTAAAAATAGAGTGGAGCTGGAGGGAGGGCTCGGGGTTAAGAGCACTGACTGGGCTTGTAGAGGACCTGGCTTTGGTTCCCAACTCCAACTAGCTCTACATCTTCAGGTGCAGAAGATCTGATACCCTCTTCTGATCTCCAAGGCACTCAGCATCCACATAATACATAAATATAAGCAGCAAAAAACAAAGTCCATACACACATTAACAAAATTAAAAATAGGTAGAATGTTGATGGGCTGGGACTCAGTGGGTCTGGCATATACAAAGCCCTGGGTTCTGTCCCCAGCACCGGGAAATGCTGAAACCAGGCATGTGGAGCATGCTTGTCATCCAGTCCATGGGAGGCAGAGGCAGAAGGATTAGGGGTTCAAGGTCATGTTTGGTTACATAATGAGTTGAAGGACAGTCTGGGCTACATGAGAACCCCACTGCCAAGATAGAGGGACATGTTGTGGCCCGACATTATTAAGTAATGAAGCTCAGATTTGCACGGAAAGGAAGTGCAAAGGCTCTGGGGTGGAGTGCTGTGTGGAATCCACTGGCACACTCAGGGCAGTGGAAGGGGGCGGAGAGATGGAGATGGAGCCATGAGAAGAGTTGGCAGGTGTGAGGTGGAGGTGTCCAGGAAGGCCTGCCCACGCCATTGGCTCATCAGATAGGTGCCGGTCAATATCCTGCACTGACTGAGTGCCCTCCTGTGACAGACAGGGCAGCCAGGAGAAGCAGACAACGTTCCCCTGAGGGTACAGAAGGCATTGTGCCCAAGGGCAAGGAGTAGTGGGAAGGTCGTCGGGGCTTCAGCAAACCTTAGACTGGCTACAGAGGGTGCTCGGGAGAAGGGCTGTGGCCATGTTTCCAGGAGTCTTCCAGAAGCTGTTGATGGCCAACTGCAAGGGCCCACAGCAGATGCAGGTAGACTTTGGAAGGTCTTGGACTAAGCAGGGGTTGCTAACCATGACTCTTGGGTCAAATCCCGTTGGTTATTTTTACATTGATTGGGGGGGGTGCCACTGGACACTGGGTTGGCCTTAGACTTGCCATGTAGCCAAAGATAACTCCTTCTGATCCTTCTGTTGTCACTTACTGAGTGCTGGGATGGCAGGCATACACTACCAGCCACCACACCTCATTTAGACAGCACCGGGGAAGGAACCCAGGACTCCTTGCATGATAGGCAATCGCTCTATCCACTGAATCCTGGGCCTCCAAACTTTCCCATGTTTTGAAGCAGTGGTAGATGAGCATCTGTGACAAAGAAGAATGTCACCATTAGGCTTGAACTATATCCGCCCAGCCCTCATGGTCTCCTGTCTTGCTGGCTGGAGGCCTCTGGGGTCAGAGGTTCTGGTGGCTGCACTGGAGGTTGCAGCTGCATTGGGGGAGGCGATAAACACCCACGTGTCTGTCCTCAGGGGTCTCAGGGGCCTGGGTGCTCACCACAGACCCTGAGGTCTGACATTCCTGGATGTCTGGCTTCAGGGCCAGGCAAGTTCTGTCAGTTCAGTGACCTCAGGGATCTGGAGGGGATGCGTTGGGAGCCAGCCAGCTGTGTGCTTGAGACACTGAAGGGACAGCAGTGAAGTAGGGAGCAGGGTGGGAGATGTCCCATAAGATCTGGGGTGTCCAAGCTAGAAGTCCTTCAGGGGTGTGTGTTGATGTGAATGAGGTTCCAGAAAGGGTGGGTCCTGAGAGGAAAGCAAGAGGAAGAGAAGCAGAGGAGGGGGCCGAGGAAGAAATCTACCTAGCTCATTAGCTGGCCTCTGTCATGGCAGCACACCAGCTAATGAAAAACACCTGTGTGGCCGGCCATGCAGCCATCTGCAGAGACCCCCTTCTTCCCAGATGACAGTTCTGCAGTCATTCAATACCAGCATCCAGCCGCTGCTGCCCACCTTCCTGTCTCTGTGGATCTGATGGTACTGGGACCTCCTGTGGGCAGCATTCCTTGGTATGTGGCCTTCTGTGTCTGGCTCATTTTAAATGAACAGTGTGTCCTTAAAGCCCCTCTTTGCTGGTGTGATGGCTCATCTTGGTTGTCAACTCCACTGCATCTAGAATTAACTAAGACCCACGCAGCTGAACGTATCTGTGAAGGATTCTTCTTGGTTGCATTATTTGAGGTCTGAAGACCCACCCTAAATTTGGGGCACACTTGTGCTCACAGCCCATATGAAAGGATGTTTGTGCTCTCTGTGTGCTCACCATAGCTCACTGGCAAGTTCTTCTATCCTGAGCCTTTCCTCTGATGATGTTAGAACCCAACATGGACTTGGGATCCGACAGCTCTCTAGGACCTCCATGACTGCAGCATGAGCTGGGACTGCTGAGCTGTCCAGTCTCACACAACAGCCTGTGAGCCTACTCCATTAATAAACCTGTGTGTGTGTGTGTGTGTGCGCGCGCGCGCGCGTGTCTCTGTGCGTGTCTGAGTGTGTGTACGTGTGTGTGCACATGTGTGTGTGCGCGCGCGCATGTGTGCATATGTGTGCGTGTGTGCGTTCCATCAGCTTCTGCCCCTCAGTGAACCCTGATGACAGGTCAGGTACCAGAATTTCCTTCATCCTGTAATACTTCATTGTGCCTTTCCATCCATCCATACACTCACCACCCATCTGTCCATCCACCCACTCACCACCCATCTGTCCATCCACCCACTCACCACCCATCTGTCCATCCACCCACTCACCACCATCCACCCATTCACCACCCATCTGTCCATCCACCCACTCACCACCCATCTGTCCATCCATCCACTCACCACCCATCTGTCCATCCACCCACTCACCACCCATCTGTCCATCCATCCGTGTACTCTGCTGCTGTTTTCATCTCTGCACATTGGATCACTTTGAACCGAGGCCTCTGAGGTGGAAGAAGCTGAAAGAGGCTGAGATGGCCTGAACACCAAGAAAACGAATGGTCAAGGAATGGTCAAGGCAGACAAACCTCAGGAAAGGAAGGGATTGTGTCCTAGAAAGACAAGGCAGCCGAGCTTGTGGCCTTGGTCTGACTCACTGTGGAAGTCACAGGCCAACACATGAAGCCCTTGTTAGTCAGGCTCCTCCTGTTGTCTTGTTCCCTGCAAGCTGTTTACCTCTGAGAAACATCCCACACTATCCAGATACAAGAGGTGGCTGTATCTTACAACATCTCTAAGGACATTCCATTACTGGGGTTTTGGGGGCTGGCTGGAAACTGCTGACCCATTGCCCTTGTTTCAGGCCAGGTGGAGGGGCAGTTTCTGACTAGCTGCCTGAAGCCTGGGTTTTTAGGCCTAGTCTCCTGAACTGCCAATTTGAAGCCTGTTATGGACTCAGCCTGGCCTTGTCACTCCCTAAGCTGCTCTCCTTCCTGGCACCTGGGCACCTGGCTCCACTCGCTTCCAGGCTTTCCTAGTATGCTTAGTGTGGCAGGAGGACAGTACCTCAGATCCACATGCATAGCAGAGGCTAGTGGAGAAGGGGAGTCAGGGAGTCCTCCACCCTGAGGATTGGGGGATCGAACCCACTCTGTGAAACTTAGTGGCAGGCACCTGTTGATGCTGAGTCGCTGTTACACCCACACCATGCACATGCCCAGGCAGCTAGGTATCTTCAAGCCCTGTGGCATGGTCAAAATTGTGATTGTTCTTCCAGAAAGTTTCCCAGATGTGAAGTCGTAGAACGGAATTATAGCCTCCTTTTGAAGGGCTGAGTGTGCAGTGTAAGATGTAAGCTCTCAGTTCTGTTTCACCCATGGCAGTACTCAGATTCGGCTCTTGGTCTTGTTTGGAAACTTCCAGAGATTTCAGTGTATTTAAAGCAGAGTGTGGGACAAATGCAGACCTTCATCAGGTAGAAGAGTTCTGCCATCTTCTGTCCTCACATCCAACCATCCATCCATCCCTAAACCGGGGGAAATTTCCTTTTGACTTTGAGGAAAAGGAAGTTGGAAGGAAAATCCCCAGTGTTGCAATTTTATTTATTATATCTTTCTCCTTTGTTTATTGAGATTATACTTTATTTTTAAACCTATTTTTGGTGTTTGTGTGGCAGTAGGGTCTCTCCCACCACCTCTGTCATATAGGACCCAGGGCTGGAACTCAGGCTTTAGGCTTAGCACCAAGCACCTTTACCCTTGAGCACTTTCTTGTCACAAAATATTTTCATTTTTGATGCCTTCCAACCACTTGAAAAAAAAAAGTGAAAACCCTCAGTAGCTAGTAGATGATGCAAAAACAAGCAGCAGTTGGCCAGATTTGTACAGTGACTGTCATTCCATGGCAACTGGCTGGCTAGTGGGGTCAGATGCTTGGATCAGCATTCATGGACTTTCTTAACTTCTGAGCCACATTCCAGGGGGAGCACCGTCCCTCCTTCCCTCCCCACTTCCCCCTCCTTCCCCCTGGGCAGGTCTCTTGTGTTTCAGGCTGGCTTCAAAGTCCCTATGTAACTGAGGCTGACCTTGAACCCCTGACACTCCTGCCTCTGTGCTGGGATAACTGGCATGAACCACCACAGTTAAGGGGTGCTGGGCAAGCACTCTACCGACTAAGGTCTCACCCCAGCCCAAAGAATTTTATTTAAATTCACTCTTTATGTACAGTTGAGGGCCTTTTTTTTACATTCACCAAGTTGTGTAAGCATTACCTCTATTTAATTCCTGAACATTGCATCACTCTCAACGAAACCTCATCTCCATCACCCCATTTTCCCAGCACCCATGAATCCACTTCCTGTCTCTGGGTTTCCCTACTCTGGACATCTGTCACCGAGCTCTACACCCTGTGTGACCTTTGGTGTCTGAGTCTTTCTCTGAGCCAATGTCCTTATGTCCTTAGAATCATAACAGGAGTCCATGGCTGAACTAATACTTAATACTGCCTTTGTTATTTTGCATGAAAAAAGGCTGCCTCTGGCGGTCCTCTGGGATCCTCTGCGGCCCTCTGCGACCCTCTGGCGGCCCTCTGCAGCCCTCCGCGGCCCTCTGGGACCCTCCGCGGCCCTCCCCCATCCCACCATCTGTTTCTGTCTCTGCTGCTGATTGTTCTCTTTCGTTGCTGCCTAAGTTTCTGCTTTGCAGATGTCCTAGGGAGCCCCGCAGCTCTGGGTTAGGAGGCAGGTTGTGGCACTCCCCGTGTCAGGAGGAGGCAGCTGGTTCTGAGGCTTCTTGCCTGTGACTGCCTTCTACTGCCCTTGACTGCAGGTGAGGTGACTCTTCTGTTGTCCTTGCCTGAAGCTGTACCTTTGCTTGAGAAGCTGTGGCCACAGTACCATTTCCATGCCCAACATACATGAGCGTGCACACTGCCCTCTCATCCTTTCCCTGTTCATCACCTCCCTGCAATTGCAATTTACAGTCTTGTAAATGTGTTCCAGAATGCCAGGTAACAGGCCCTTTGAAAACATGTGCCTTTGTACTGCAATGCCACCTTGAATCCTGAAGGCACCAGAGGAGGCCCTTGAACCCCTGCGCACTTCGCTGTGTCAGGTCTACCCCACCCACTCACGTCCTCCTGTGCCCGATGCAGCCACATTCCTCACCAGGAGCTGCACCCATGTTCCCTGCCAGGCTGGTTCCATAGCCACAAGTCTGTGCTTGTTGCCTTGACTACAGCAGGGCTCCTGGAGCAGCCAGGCTTCCTGTCCCTCCAAGGCCCCACAAGGGGTGGGTGTGTCCCCCACACACCACCAGGGAAGGTGCTCTGCTCCAGTCAGTGCAGTCTACATGCAGCCTACAGACCACGCTGTGGTCTGTCCACAGTGTCCTGTCATGTAACGTGGACCGCCAATGGCATCCGCGTGCTGCTGTCTGAGTCCAGGGTTCTATTCCAGAACCTCACCCTGGTTCTGTGCTTTCTGTTGTAGTTTGCCTTCTCTCTCTTTAATCAAACAGTTCGAAACAGAAACCCAGGCAAGACCTCACCCCAATGACAATATTTGCCCTAATGTCAACTTTTCTCTCATTTTCAAATACAATTGATAATTTTTTGAAAATGCAGTATGCTTCTGAGACACTGATCTTTTCAAATAGCTTTCCTTCTACCTCCCCCATTAATGTTCTAGAAACGTTTAGAATCTTCCAGAAACTTTTAGAATCTTCCCGAAACTTGTAAGATATTTTAGAAACTACCAGTTTCACACCCTGCCGCTCCCACGCTCTCTTGACTGCATTTGTCTGGGTTCCCGAACCCCAGCCTCATCTTGTTTCGGACTGTGCTGTGCAGTGCCAGCCTCTGCTCTCTGCTCCCTAGCCGTCCCCCTTGGAGTGGTCTATTTATGGGCCTTGCAGAAGCTAGTGTTGGCAGCAAAAGCCCAGGCTTTCTAAAACAGACCTTCCTCCTGCCACCCCTCCCGCCTGTGGGACCATCCCTGCAAAGCCCCTTGACTTGCTTGGTCCCCAAGTTCATTGCTGCAAAGGTCACAAAGATTTTGACTCTGAGTTTTTGTGCTGCCCAATTGTTTCTTGATCACAAGCGGATGTCCTTTCTCTGAGGAAAACAGCCACCCTGCACCAGGTGCACCTTTTGTTCTGACTGGGTATTCCTCAACACTTATTCTTTTATTTACAATAAATGGAAATAAAAATCATATAACATAGAGTTAATCTTAAAATTTTTATTACATTTATTTACTTCTGTGTGTGCACGTGCACATGTGCAGAGGTCAGAGGACAATTTATGGGGATCCGTTCTCTTCTACTATGTGGGTCCCTGGGATTGAACTCAGATCATCAGGCTCAGCAGCAAGCCCTTTATCCTCTGAGCCATCTCACTAGTCCTTATTTTGTTTTGTGATCTTCCTACTCCTCTCTGCTTTCAGATACTGAGGTGACAGGGATGCATTGCCACCCACCCTGAACTTCAGTCTACCTCCTACGGACCTCTTTACATAAAAATTAACTGTGCAGTCAAATTATTTAATTTTTGAGAGAACATTTGAAATACAACCAGGCAATTAACAGTGAATTAATAAGCCTGTTAATGTTTTGTGCTGTGGTGACTTTACAGTGAGTGTAATTACCTTCATTAAAGCCCATAGACGCCATTGCTTCCATTTCAGCTCGTGATTGATTACTCTTCTTTCACAAGCAGCCACCTTAGTCAGCTGCCCTATTGGATGCTATGATCCTGCTGGACTTCACACACAGGCCCAGGAGTGCTGCTATGTGGAAAAGCTGTTGAGCTGGGCCTGGTGGCACAGGCCAACCACCCCAGACAGTGGGAGTTTGAGGCAGGAGGATTGAAAGTTAAAGGCCAGCTTGGGCAGTTTGGTTAGATGTTGTTTCTTGAGGGAGCGTGGTCATGGGTGGAGCCCCTGCTCCAGAATCTCCCAGCGAGGGGTTGGGGTGTGGTCAGGGGTGGAGCCCTGTCTAGAACACCCAGTGAGGGGCTGGGGGCGTGGCCCGTGGGTGGAGCCCCCACATAGCATGCTCAAAGCTCTGCATTTACGCTCTATTGATTTTTTAGTGTTTTTTAAAAAGATTAATTTATTTATTTTATTTATATGAGTACACTGTAGCCGTCTTCAGACACACCAGAAGAGGGCATCAGATCCCATTACAGATGGTTGTGAGCCACCATGTGGTTGCTGGGAATTGAACTCCGGACCTCTAAGCAGTAGATGCTCTTAACCTCTGAGCCCTTTTTAGTGTTTTTTAAAGACAGGGATTCACTAGGTAGCCTTGGCTGTCCTGGGGTTCTCATTGTTGACCAAGCTGTCTTCATAAAAATTTCCCTGCCTTTGCCTCCTGAGTGCTAGGATTAAATACATGAGCCTGAGGCCCATATACATTTTTAAAAGTAATTTACCACAACCAGCAAAGTCACTTATCACCGAGACTGACATCACCAAGACTGACTACCTAGTGCACTTCCAGGGCCCGTGTGCTGGGAGCAGAGAACCAGTTCCCAAAGTTCTCCTCTTATGTCCACATATGTGCTGGGATATGAAAGCACACACATGCATACACAAAGTGTAATACAAAAACCAGATGTATTGGATTATATTTTACATATCACAAAGTTCACCCATTTGAAATATATTGCTTACTACACTTTTGTGACCATCAGCATTAATTTCAGAACATTTCATGATCTCCAAGGAAACTCCATCCTTGTGAGTTCACACTCCTCCTCCATCGCCCCCTCCATCCCCTTCTCCATCTCCTCCATCCCCTCCCCCATCGCCTCCTCCATCTCATTCTCTATCTTCCCCTCTCTGCCATCTGTTTTTTGCACAGCATGATTGTCATCTGATCTTCTGTGACCTTGGTGTTACCTGCCTTCTCAGCTGGGTAATCATGGCTCATACAAAAAGCATTTGGTGATGACATGAGCGCTGGGTTCCTTCCTTCAGCTCCTGGTGAATAAGGCACTAGGATTGAGAGTAAGTGTGAGAAGACACCGTCAGCATCAGGTCTCTCCCATGCTGTCCCACTGTTGAGTCCCAGCTGTTTGTCTGCCAATGGATGCCCCACGGTCTTCCTGTGCCCACTTCTTTACATAAACAGTGGATAAACCAGCAGCAGAGCCGAGCACCAGCTCCCTGGGCAGGGCTCCTGGGGGAGACACGAAGTTGTCCTGCTGTCCGTGGCAACCTAGACAAAACTCATACAGACCTTTAGGAGGAGGGGGTGACAAAAGCCAGGTCAGAGGCCTCCAGCCCCAAGTGAGCATTTGGCCAGTCTCGGGTCAGCCATGGTGTCACTGTGGTGCTGAGCGTTGACCTGGGACCTCACATACCAGGCAGGTCCCCAGCCCTGAGCGCGCCTAGCATTGTTGTCTCCCTACATAGCTCTGGCTGTCCTGGAACTCACTCTGTAGAACAGGCTGACTTTGAACTCAAAGAGATCCCCCTCCCACTGCCTCCTGAATGCTGAGATTAGAGACATGTGTCACCATGCCTGGCTATGTAAAATCTTAAATGTGAGCTTTTACATGGTTAATGCAAGAAGACGTAATGGGCATGGTGCACACACTAGTCACCCCAGCATTTGGGAGGTGAAGTCAGGAGAGTAAGATGTTCAAGGTTATCCTTGGCCACATAGAGAGTTTGAGGCCAGCCTGTGCTATTGACACCATCTCAACACAAAAACAAACAAATCAAACATTTCCCAATTATATTTAAAAGAATCCCCATGTCTCTCTTTTTTGCCTTTCCAGTGGGCAAGAACATTTTATTCCATGTCCCCAAAATGATCCTGAGCTCCTCTTTTTGGAATTGACTTAGTAAAGACCCAAGAATGGAGTCACCAAAAACAGAACATGACAGACCTGACCCTGCCGTAGACAGCACAGAGCTAATGCTGGTGCTGGGGTCCTGTCAAGGTCAGAAGACACTGACACTGGTCCTGCCCAATCAGGCTCTTTTGGCCTCTCTGCTCTCTCTTCTGTGACAGTCCCTGCAAAGTGTGATGTAGACCCGTGTCTGTGGCTCAGCACTTGGTGTCTTTTTCTCTCCTGGCCAGCTGTGCGCTTCTGTGTTGACACTGATCATGCACCACACAAAGATACTTCTCTGGTAAGGCTTGGGTGCTGCACTCATCTCTGGGCTCACATCCAGAAAGAGAAGAGACATTTCATTAGGAGACATGCTGATACCATGTCCATTTAGCAAGACGATAGAAGTGGGATCACCTGTGGGGCCTGTGGGTGCCCAGCCATGGTTCCTTGGCCAGGTTTACCAGGAATGAGTTTCCTCCTGAGAAACTGGCCTTATAGCAAATCAGAGATCAGTTGATCACCCTGTAACACCTGTGCCTAGTCTCTCTCTCATGGCACTGGTCATTATCCGTGCTCCCTAAGTCCCCGCTTTCCTCTGTGTCCCCCTATGGCTACCAGCCACAGGGACCTGGTTAATATGCAGGTCGGACCCAGGACTTGTCCCTCTGGTCTCTTTCATTTTGCCCTCAGCAAAGGAACAATCCTTGAGTTGACCTGTGACAACCTTATGGTCCAGTAGGCTCTACTCAAAAGTCATATTCCTGCCTCAGGACCTTTGCACGGGTGGGCCCTCCACCAGGAGCCCCCTTCCCCTCTCCCACCTCAGGGTGATGACCAGACACACAGCCTGCAGATGTTCATCATCTACCTCAGTTGTGTGCCCCACACCACACACAGATGAGATGTGCTGCACACAGGGTCTTGTATGTGTTCTGATCACATGTACATGTGTGCCATGGTTCTTTTTTTAAACATTTATTTATTTATTTATTTATTTATTTATTTATTTATTTATTTATTTATGTGAGTACACTGTTGCTCTCTTCAGAGGCAGGGCATCAGATCCCATTACAGATGGCTGTGAGCCACCATGTGGTTGTTGGGGATTGAACTCATAACCTCTGGAAGAGCCAACAGTGCTGAGTCATCTCTCCAGCCCCCATGCTATGGTTCTTGTATGTCAGAAGACAAGTTGCAGGAGCTAGTTCTCTTCTTCTACAATGTGGGTCCTTTAGATCAAACTTAGGCCTCCAGGCCTTTACCTCTGCACCATCGTGCTGCCCCAAGCCCTACACAGCTAAGACCCCTGCATTGTTCCTCCTTTGAACAGGACATTTGATGGCCTTCCCAAAGCCTCCTACCCAATGTAGAACACCAGATGTGTCCCCAGAGCAGCAATGACACCACAGCCACCCCAGCACCCACCAGCCAGTGACTGCCCCAATGTCACTGAGTAGCAACTTCCCAGCTTTGTGCAGAGACAACCATTCCCACATGCTTATTCATCTCCCAGGTGGTAGCTTAAAAATATAATATGTCAGCCAGGGCAGTGGTGGCCCACTCCTTTAATCCCAGCACTCGGGAGGCAGAGGCAGGTGGATTTCGGAGTTTGAGAACAACCTGGTCTACAAAGTGAGTTCCAGGACAGCCAGGGCTACACAGAGAAATCCTGTCTTCGAAAAACAAACAAACAAAAAAACAAAACAAAAAAGCAAAACAAACGATAAACCAACAACAACAACAAACCCTGTCTTCACTGGAAGCCGCAGTGTCACTTAATTGACCCATGTTTACTGATGCATGTGCTTGAATGATCCAGCATTGGCCCAAGAGGCTGGGGTTCTGTGGTTTGATTGATCCTGTTTCAGGGGCTCCAGAGATGACTCATGGGTACAACCCAAGTGCCACGGACCGGGGTTTCTTGCGGGGTCCCTTATTCCGCGGGACGATGGGTTCTGGCCAGGTGGGCACGGGATTCGGCTTTGACAAACAGACTACACACGAGTGATGTAAGATCTGAGTGTATTTCTTTAAAAATGGCATGAGGCTTTTACAATCATTGCAAAAGAGAAATGAAAAATCTGGCAGCTCAACAGTTGAGGTACCTCTGAGGCTATCTGAAACATACTGGGTCTAAAGCAGCAGCTATCTCCTCTGAACTGGTGCTGCATCCCCCGGGCCCAAGTGCTCTGGGCCCGGGGGACTGCGAGAGATACATGAATCTGAGTCCTAGCCCATCTAAGTTCTAGTGCTAGTCTTGCATGTGAGTCCAAGTCTTTCTTCTTCCAGTCCTAATGCTAGAACTGAAGTCACGTAGGCAAGCGACCCCCACACACCAAGGTCACCTGACTTCTAAAAGCCGGGTGTAGATAACTCTTCCTCAGTTCGTTGCCATGGTTACAGACTAGGTGGGTAAGCTCTTCAACTATGTTGTCTTTCTGGGCAGGCAGAGGTTAGCAGTGGGGAACACCTGCCAAGCTAGTTCCTAGGAGTGATTCAGTTGCAAATCTAATATAGCCTGTCTATGTTGACTAAGAATGAGGATTTCACCTGATCTTGTCCTGGGATATTTCTCCCATTCTGTAAGCTATAATGCCTTACAATGCTGGAGGCTATTAGTATGAATGACTTAACATTCCAAGCCAGGGTTAGGCTAGGAAGTTGGAACATTGGTGAAAGTCAGAAAGCAATGTCTGAATTTTCTCTTGTTAACTGTAAGAAAATGATATCTTGGTGAGTTCCTAGCACACTAGTACGAGGACATATCTGGGCCACCTCTGAGTTTGGGGTGCCAGGCGACAATGCAGAGGCAGGAGACTGACTTTCCTTGAAGTTTACGCCTCAGATACCGCCTTCACGCAAAGTGTGCGTGGCACCCAAGCTGGATGCCTAGGACCCACATAGTGGAAAGAGAAAGCAGACTTTCACAAGTTTTCCGAGCTTCATGTGCACAGCAGGTGCATGGTCACACATACGATACTAAGTAATGTAATTAACAGGGAAAGGAGATGGCTTCAGAGCCTAGGCCCTGCCTAGATGACAAGCTCACTGGCCTTCACAAAGGATGCTGGCCAGGGCCTTAAAGGTCACACCCTCAAGCCCAGCAGGGCCTCTGAAGTCACCCAATTCCTCTTAGCCATTGCTTCTCTCTGGGAGGGCAGAAGGCAGAGTAGCAGTCCCCACTCTCCGTGGAGTTCCCCGGGACAGGGCCACGCTGACCCACTGGTGTGTGCGGCTCCTCCCCTGCTTGCTAGCTTCTGTGGAGTCTGGTATGTTAGGCAGCTGCTCTGATCTTGCACTTTTCTCAAATAGTTTAAACCCTGCTTCTTTACCTAGAGAAGACTTGTGTGTGACTTGTGTCGAAGGATAAACTGAGCCCCATCCTTCTCCGTGGTCCATGCCTGGGAAGGGTGGCAGCCGGCCTCAGGATCCCTGGGAGCTGAGTGCAGCATTGGTTTGGGCTTGTAGCCTCAGAATAGATCTGGTGGGCTGCCAGTCCATCCTGGCTCCTGCAAAGAAGTTATTTGTCCTGCTACTCAGGCCTCTGAGACAATAGATTACATATTTGGAGGGACTTTCTTTTTATTTATTTATTATTTTTATTTTAGATCTGCTTAACGTGAGATAGAGGAGTTGCCCAGGGGGATGACATTGTTTGGTTTGGGAAGTATTCTGTGGGTTGCTGGGCAACGGGCGCTTGGAAACAGGAGTGGACTGCGTTGCCCCTGGCAACCGTTGTTGCTCAGCAAACAATGAGGGCTGGGCACGCGGCGCCAGAGGCCGGCGCCCCGGTTCCCATCCAGCATCTGCATGTGTTTTCAGACTAGATGATGTGGAGGTTCGAGGGAAGGGGTGGGGAGCTGGCAGGTAGTGGGCACTGGAGAGCCCCGCAGACTCTGATTTTAGTTTTCAGTGGAATTTTACAGAAACTCTGATTGCTGATGTTTCTAGGGTCTCCATCTGGGCCACCTCAATGGTAGACAAAGCAGAACAGAGCCCCCAAACACCCCCACTCAGGACTGACTGGTGTTGGAATCTGAACCCAGAACGCCCTGGTCTAACACTGAGGTCCCAGAGTGATCCGATAGGGTACACCAAAGACGCTGGGGGGCAGTCTCACTGACAGGTGCCTCTTGCAGGCCACTTTCCAGCCCTGGCTGGATCAGGATCAGACCGATGACCCTCCTACTCCTCACTGTGGCTAGGGACAGGGACTATTTTCCAGAGCCCTGTTGCTGAGGTAAACACTGGCCTGAGTTCTGTTCAGACGCCCTGCCCCCATGAGGAGCTATATATCCAGACTTGGGAGTAGGGCTGCTTTGAGGGGAGCTACACTTGGGCCTCAGGTGCTTCCACAGTGTGCCCTGGAGCCTGTCACTAACTTCCTTTGTACATCACCCCTACTTTTCAAAAGACTCTCATTTGTTTATGAAAGTGACTCAGCTTGTGTCTAGGACACTTAAAAGAATTTCAAGTTTCTGAACTTTCAGGGTTGCTCTAATCACAGAATGTGACAGTGTCCTATAAAAATAGAAGCAAGCTTGATGTATGAAAAACTGAAGGGCAAGCCAACAGCTCTGCTCCATCATACCCAATGGTTAAGATCTAGTGCTGTGTGCGGTGGTGCATGCCTGTCACCCCGTCACCCCAGTGCTTCAGAGGTAGCGTGGAGGGAAGTAGAACCCCTGGAGTTGTAGCCCAGCCTCACAGCCATCATGAGTGTGGGTCAGCCTGGGCTGTGTGAGCTCCTGGCTTATAAGAGCAGACACACAATGCCTTTTTAGTGGATTATTTTGCATGTTCTGTGTATGTGAGTGTATGTGTATCCACACAGGCATGCCATAGCTCACCTGGGCAGGTCAGAGGGCAGCTTTCGAGAGTTAGTTCCCTCCTTCCACCATGTGGGTCTCAGGAATTGAATCAGGACATCAGGTTTGATGGCAAGCTCAAAGCCATCTCACTGGGCCTAATTGATTTTTGTTTTTAAATTTCCCATGGAAGTGCTTGCTTTGCCACTTGAGTAAACACTAGCTATGGCCCTCCCCATCATCACCAGTCTTAGACCCTGGAAGATGCTATGAGGCAAGAAGGAAAACCTGTGAGCTGTCTGTCCTGTGACTGCCCACCAGCAGGAGGTGGGGGACAGTGCCTCCTGCCCCATCTTCTCCTCAGCTGCTTCAGCTGCTATCCACACTTTGGTTCCCCTGGTCAAGGTGCAGTGAGCAGAAGGAAGGGATGATGGGACTAGGGCAGAAGCACAGATCCAGGTGGGCAGGAGGGGTTACATGCCAGGTGGGCAGGAGAGGTTACATGCCAGGTGAGGAGGAGGGGTTACATGCCAGGTGGGCAGGAGGGGTTACATGCCAGGTGAGGAGGAGGGGTTAACCTGCCAGGTAAGCAGGAGGAGTTACATGCCAGGTGAGCAGGGGGTTACATGCCAGGTGGGCAGGAGGAGCTACATGCCAGGTGGGCAGCAGGGAGTTGGCCTAGCTTCAGGCCTCAGGGCTACTACAGACTGGAGGGACCCACAGTAGGGCATGAGGGAGCCAGTTGGGGTGAACATGCTTGGCTGCAGAGGACACTTCTGTCCCCAGGTGCTGCAGGCCAGCTGATCTGGGCCTCCCTCAACCCGTGGGAGAAATGGGCGTCCTAGTCAGGTTGACAAGGCGTAGGTGAAGAAATGATGGCAGAGACGACACATGAAGTACAGGATATGAATGTATTTCTTAAAAATGGCATCAGACTTTTATAGTCATTGTAAAAGAGAGATGGTAAATCTGGCAGCTCAGCAGTTAAGGTACATCTGAGGCTATCTTTTTAGATAGCCTAAAACACTAGGTCTAAAGCAGCAGCTATCTCCTCTAGACTGGTGCTGTATCCCCCCGGCCCAAGTGCTCTGGACCTGGGGGACTGCGGATTGCATGAGTCTGAATCCTAGCCCATCTAAGTTCTAGTTCTAGTCCTTCTGGGAGTCCAAGTGCTAGTCCTGCATGCGAGTCCAAGTCCTAGTCCTTATACAAAGTGACAAGCAGGCTTAAGTAGCATACAGCAAGCAGGGCAGATGACAAGAGTCAAGTAGGCAGGTGGGGATTACAGCAGGGGACGCAAGTGACCTCCACACCAAGGTCAGCAGGGTCTGGTAGCTAGATTTGAAGCAGGAGGAAGAGAAGTGGAGCCCTCCCTGTTGAGGCATTTTGATATTCCTATGCTATTTGTATGGTCCTGCTGGAGGCAATGACTAGGAGGTTTTAATCTCACACTTCTAGCTAATGTCTTTGGGTGGAAGCCCTTCATTACTCTCTAGTATGTAAAACATTTCTAACTATTATGAACTGTCTATTGCTCTAAGGAATGTGCTTGACCTCTGTTGCTAGCTGTGGCAGGGCAGATTCCTTGAGAGAAATTCCAAGCTATGGACAGCTTGGTGTTAAACTAGGATAGGTTGGTAACATTGGGTTGGCCAGGAAACAATGTCCAATCTTAGCCATTTACGAATCATTTCTTGGGGTACCTTTATGCCTAATTATGAGGGCGTGTTGACGATTGGAAAGACTGATCTGGAACACGTCTGAGTTAGGAGATACCAGAGACTGTCTGAAATCCAGGAGGCACAGAACCCCTTTTGGATTCTTATTGCCACTTATCCTTAATCAGGATTTTATCCCCAATATTTTGGATGTGGCTGGAGTAGACGAGTGTGTGTGGCACCCAGGGGGCATCATGTTAGGTTGGAGGAGTGCTTGGGGCAGTGGGCCACTCCACACTTCACGAGCCCTCATGGTCCAGTTGCAAGCCAGCAGCATTGCTCTGGGAAAAGCTCTCCCAGATGGGAGGATGGGGGTGTCCTGGCCATCTCATTCAGTTAGCTCACAGCTCCTGAGACATGAGCGACTTACAGAGCTTCATTTTGGTTTCCTTTGCTGTTTCTTTTTGCTTTCTGAGATACTGTTTCTCTGTCTAAAGGTCCTGGCTGTCCTGGACCGCACTATAGACCAGTCTGGCCTCAAACTCAGATATCCACTTGCCTCTGCCTCCAGGGATTAAAGGTGTGCGCCACCACTGCCTGGCTCAGCTCCTTATCTTATCGCCTGATGACAGGCATACTCCTCCACACTTAGCATTAGAAACTTCCAAAGTGAACAACTGTGGCTGTATGGCTGTTTTATTTCAGGACAGGGTGGAAGCAGGAGCTGCAGCCAGCCTCACCAGTCCTGCCTCCTGACCCTCACTTCATCTGACATCCCAGTTGCAGACAGTGGCAAAAGCAGGTGGTCCCTCTAGTCCTGCCCTCCCCTACAGAGCAGGCTTTGCCCAGACTGACCCCATCCATGCTCAGCATGGCCACCCTCACTGCTGCCTTGGCTCATGACCTCTGACCTCCCTGGGTCCTCCCCAGGCTTGGGGCAGAGTCCCTATGATAAAACATTCCGGGACTTCCTCTCAGAGGCCAGATGGAGGTGGCCTCCATCATCTGGATCAAGCCTCTAAGCACTAGGAATTTCTTTGTCTTGTTGAGATGAATTCTCACTGTATAGCCCAGGCTGACTTTAAAGGGCAGTCCTCCTGCTTCAGCCTGCCCAGTGCTGGGTTGGCACGTGTACACTAGCACACCTGGCACTTCAGACTGAGTTGTCTGGTATGGGGAAGGGCCATCCTCCACCATCCCTTACTGGCTCGCCATCTCCCCAGCTGTGAGGAACACTGCCAGGATTCTTTGGTTTCCTTCATGCCTATCACCTCTGACCTCTGACCTCCATACCCAGTGGGAACTTGTACCTAGTTAGTAGGTTGGGTTCTCTGAACCAGGACAAGTGGAAGAACCTATCTGGTTATCTCCCGAGTTACCACAAAGAGCTGGCAGGTTGGGAGAGGAAGGGAACATACCATCTCAGGTATAAGGCCAGGCTTGCCACAGTGATGGAAGTGGGAAACAGAATACCAGGGTCAGGTGGATAGCCCAGGGCTGAGTCTGACCCCAGCAGGAACATAGGGATTCAAGCAGCAGAGCTCAGGGGAAGGTGCAGCTTGGGAGGACAGTTCCCTTGGGGTGGTGGTACTGAAGGCAGAGAGGTCCCCTCAGGTGGGTACACACCTAACAGTGCAGATACAATGCCTCAAGCTCTGTGTGCAGTAAAAGGCAGAGCTATCCAGTTTCCTGGGACACAGGGTCCAGCCCAACAGACAGGTGTCTGCAGGGACAAAATGGTGGTATCCTGGGAGTAATTGAGCCATGTTAGGTGAGGATTATGTGTTTGTGCATGTCCATGTGACACCTCCATCACCCACTCCCTGAGGGCAGAGCAGTGTCAGCCTCCAGCTCTTCCCCAGTCCCGAGTCACCACCATGGTAACTTCAGAGCACCTGGACATGACGGATGAGTTTACGTCCCCCATGTCGACATAAGTACATGGCTCTCCACTCAGATGGGATGAGTTTATTCCAGAGCAAATTTAAAATCCAGGAGCAGAGTTAGGTTACCTCAAATTCCACATTTGAGTATGAAAGCTATTCAGTGGAGTTTTGCAGTAACGGGACAAAGCGAGCAAGCAGTGAGTGAGGATATGCCCCACTCCCTTCTGGGGAACGGAAGGGCAGCTGTGGCCTCAGAGACCCTGACAGCCCAGCCTTTGGATGGCAGTGGTGATTGGGATTCTCTTAAATTGATAACATCCCACAGGGTTTTTTATCTCTAGTCTGATACAGAGAAGTGAGAAATGGCTACTTAGGAGACTAAGGCTAGCCCAAGATAAAGTGAATTAGGCCTAGGACCTGCAGCATTCCAACTCCCCAGTCACTGAGGTTTCCATCCGTCATTGGGCCTCTGCAGGCACGGGTCCTTCTCTGAGCCGCTCCCTTGTGCCAGAAACCAAGCTGTGTGGTACTTCTGAAAAAGTCTTATTTCTTTGTTGTATTTATTTGTTATGTATGTGTTGAGGGGTACCACAGCATGTATGCCAAAGAACAGCTGGCAACCATCATGAGCCTGGTCTTCAGTCTTGGGGGCAAGTGCCTTGACCCACTGAGCCCTGCTGTAGGCCGGAAAAAGAAATGGAATGTAGGTCACAGTGGGGAACTAGTTGCCAATTCCAACTGGAAACCCACCTATGCCAAAGACAAACTGATGGGGCTCAGCAAGCAGTTCCATCCCGTGTACCCCTGCAACCAAATGTGGTGATGGCTGTCATACACTGTAGCCCCAGAGAAGCGGAAACTGGAGGTCAGGAGTTCAAGGCCAACCTCAGCACTCAGTGAGCTCAGGGCTACTGGAGACCCAGTCTCCAGATGGCAAAAACAGGGCTAGAGTCAGGCACTGCAAAAGTTCAGCTGAAGGATATATTACAAGGGTGGCTGGGATGTGCTTGGCTAGGGCACCCCCTCTCTCCACTCAGTGTGTGGGTGTCTGTGTGAGTTCAACCTCAGGCTTCAGAGGGATGATAGCCAGAAAATGCTGAGTTTCTTGGTGTTCCTGGGGACCCTGGTCCTTTCTGGGGACATGTGTTACTGTCACATGATACCCCTGATGAATACCTACTAAGAGGCAGTTCAGGGGTGTGGAGGACAGCACCCAGGGAAGAAAGAAACTCAGTTCCACAATGGGGAAGGAGACAAGGTGCAGCCACCATGGCCAGCCCCCACAAATGCCAGCCTCACTTCAGGCCCATGCTGCGCAGGGCAGCCCCCAGCACAGATCACCAATGCCCAGTCTCACCCACAGGCCACTTGCTCCTGAGACCTCAGGTCACACGGAACCAAGAGTACTTGGTCTGTGGGGGAGCTGGAGTGAGGGCTCATCTGGCTAGACCTGTCCCTTCTACTCAGAGCGGGGACACAAGTTGCATTGGTGGGTAGGACTCAGGTGCCATCCATCCAGTCTTGCCACCAAGACTAACAAAGACCAGCTGATGCTTGATTCCCTCACAACAGCGCTTAACCAGGTGGCAAGTGACAGAGTCACAGCACCCCTGGATGGGTGGATAGAGGGGTGAGGATAAAAGAGAGAGAAATTGCGTAAGGTCTCAATGAGTCAGGACAGCCAGGAGCCCAGCCCAGAACTGGCTTGCAGCCTCCCTGCCCTTCCTTGCCTGCCCACTTGTTGCTAGGCAACCCAAGATTTTTTTTTTTCCCCTGTAAACAAAGGGCGCTTCCCCAGCAGATCCACCTGGCACCAGTCCAGACCCCAGCTCACTGCAGCCTGTGCCTGCCTTTTGGAGTCACTTGAAGACAGCAGGAGACTGGCCACTGCAATCTGCCTTCCAGCAACTCCACTTGGGCATGCTGTCAAGTTCAAGGTCAAATGCAGAGTGGATTAGAGGCTGGTCTTGGGGAGACTTCAGGCCTTCTCTTGGAAAAATTGACTGGTGGCAGTGGTAGAGCTGGGTCACCAGGGAACATGAGCCAGGCTCAGAGAGGCAGGATGACAGGGTGCTATCAGGCTCCTGGAACCCCCCCATAGGAGAGGAAATCAGGTGAGGACAGGTAAAGAAAGCCAGGTCCCCACAGGAGGGAAATCAGGGAGGCAAAGAACCAAGCAGAGAAGCAGAGGGCCAGTGAGCCCGACTCCCATGCCCACCAAGCAGAGAAGCAGAGGGCCAGTGAGCCCGACTCCCATGCCCACCAAGCAGAGAAGCAGAGGGCCAGTGAGCCTGACTCCGATGCCCACCAAGCAGAGAAGCAGAGGGCCAGTGAGCCCGACTCCCATGCCCACCAAGCAGAGAAGCAGAGGGCCAGTGAGCCCGACTCCCATGCCCACCAAGCTCAGCTCACACCACTGCTATTGCAGTCCCTTCAGCCAGCACATACCAGTATGCACAAGCATACATATACATATGCATACACCCATGCAGCAAATGCATGCACATACATGTACACACACATGCGAACACACCTAACTGTAGCTTATCAACTTCAGTGTGACATCTGTGACCTTTCCTTATTGAATGACAACCTCTAACTTTTTCACTTGAATCAGATGCATCCTAGCTTCTCTCTGGCTTGTTGGAGTCACTAGCATTATCCCGAGGTTCAGGTGGAATGAGGAGAGGGGGGCACACTTGAGCTTCAGCTCTGGGGTCCTTGACAGTTGATCCCACAACCTGGGCAGCTTGTGAATAAGGAGGATAGTGCATACTCAATGGCCACAGAGGACTCACATCCTGAGTACAGGGGCGGAGAGAGACCTGGCCTGAGCAGAGGACATGTTCCGCTTGTCCCTCAGGACTAGTACCTGTGGGCAGGGCCCACTGAACTTCCCTCAGGGAAACTTCATGCACCATGCAGCAATACCAACAACAAACCCACCAGCCATCGCTAGCTATTATCATCTCTCTCACCCAGCTGGTTGGGATTGGTAGTTTGTTTCTGAGACAGGGATTCACCACAACCTCTACTGGCCTAGAACCTGAGACCTGGCCACCCCAGCCCATCTTAGTACTGGAACCAAAGGCATGATCACCTTTCTCTCTCTCTCTGCGTGCATGTGTGTGTATGTGTGTATGTGTGTATGTACATGTGCGTGCGTGTGTGTATGTGTGTGTGCATGCGTGTGTGTGTGTGTGTATGTATGTGTGTGTATGTGTGTGCATGCATGTGTATGTGTGTGCATGCATGTGTGTGTATGTGTGTGCATGCATGTGTGTGTATGTGCGTGTGTGTATGTGCGTGTGTGTATGTGTGTGTGCATGCGTGTGTGTATGTACGTGTGTGTATGTGTGTGTATGTGCGTGTGTGTATGTGTGTGTGCGTGTGTGTGTATGTGTATGTGTGTGTGCATGTGTGTGTGTGTCTGTGTATATGTATGTGTGTGTGTATGTGTGTGTATGTGAACGAGGTGTGCATTGTTCAGACGTGGAATGGAAGCTACTGAGTGTTACTAGATTTCTTCATTTCAGACATTCTTGCGAGTCTTTGGTGACAAGTTTTGTTTCAGACAGAGCCTCACTCAGTAGTCTAGGCTGGCCTGAAACTCACCTTGTTGCCCAGGCTGGCCTGTGAACTCCAGGAACACTCCCTTTCCCTCCCTTCTCTCTTCTCACCCCATCTCCGCCTCTCATCTCACAGTAACTGGGACTCCAAGCTTATTACTGGGTTCTGGGCTCAGAACAGAGAGGTTCTTGAGCCTACCAAAAACCACATTGCTGACTGAGCCATCTTCCCCTCTATCAGATTAAAACATTGGATTTGATTTATTCATTCATCAGCTCTTACTCATTCTAGTGTGCGTATACACAAGAAATTTTCATTACAAAATATTTACCTTGAACTCCTCGTGCTCCTGCCTCCGCTTGTATCCTGAGCCACTCCAAGTGCCTTCACTCTGGAAACCGCTGCATTTGATGCGCATCGCTGCACTGCGTGGTTCTGGCTCCACCTAGTGATCATCAATGGGGTCAGTGCAGAACCCAAAGTGACACCAAATGGATTCACCCCTCTTCTTGTGGGCACTCCATGCAGGAGGCTCACTGGGTCTAAGCTCAGGAGTCATCATCCCCAGTGACTTTTGAGACAGGAGCTATTGAACCTGAGACCAGGAATCCTCCTGCCCCTCTCCATTTCTGGGGCTAAAGGCACAAACACCAAGCCTTTTTTTTTTTTCAAGACAGGGTTTCTCTGTGTAGCCCTGGCTGTCCTGGAACTCACTCTGTAGACCAGGCTGGCCTCGAACTAAGAAATCTGCCTGCCTCTGCCTCCCAAGTGCTGGGATTAAAGGTGTGCGCCACCACCGCCTGGCCCAAGCCTACTTTTTGCATGGGTTCTATGGATTCTATGGGTTCTCTGTTGGTGCAGTGGTGGCTTTATCCTTGGAATTGCCCCCTGCCGCCCTCAGTGATCATGGTTGCTCAGCTTCAGGGAGCATGGGCTACAGGTGTGTGACCCTGACACCTCACCATCACTCTCTCTGCTCTAGATCCCAGCATGCAGAACTCCGAGGGAGGAGCAGATTCGCCAGCGTCAGTGGCTCTTCGTCCTGCAGCCCAGCCCATGCCAGCCTCCCCACAGGTGACTGTGCCCGCCCTGCCATCCCGGCACTCTTTGAAAAGTGCCACCAAAGAACCATGACACAAATGAGGAGAGAGCACGCCCCACCCAGTCAACTGGCTCGCTAAGAGCTTTTGTGCCTACGGAAAAATAACTGAAAATTTCAAAGTAGAGAGAAATCTTAGGATGGTCCCAAAGCTCTGTTCAACCTCCCACCTCCTCCATCCCCTCCCCGTCTCCCTCTCCTCCACTTCCTCCCCATCTCCTTCTCCTCCATCTCCTCCTCCTCCATCCCCTCTGCATCTCCCCCTCCCCATCTCCCCTTCCTCCAACTCCCCCTCTTCCATCTCCTTCTCACCTCTCCTCCGTATTAGAAATGGAACCCAGGGTCTTGAGTGCTTTCCACCTAGCCCAGATCCATTCTTGAGAGACATTGTTCACTGTTCTTTGTAGCCATGAGCACACCAGCCTTCAGAGTAAAGTGTGGGACAGGACACAAGGGCATGCCCAGCAAACTGAAAGGTCAGGACACAGGCACAGGACACATACTGACTTATTTTTTCAGGAGGCCGAACTTCAGATGCTGTCCTTTGTGTCTTCTGAAGCTGGCGATGAACCCAGTACCTTTGCACATGCTCACCTTGTCCACACCTCCCCACTTCACCCCTCATCCCCCTGCCCTCCTCCCCAGCTCCTTACATGATTTCTGATGACATGACCCTCCACTGCCCAGCTCTAGCTGCCCTATCACACTTCTCAGTGTTAGCTATGGGTGCAAACTCTGTGCCTCTGCTTTTGTTCTGTTGATCTGTTGAAACAAGGTCTCACTATGTAACTCAAGGCTGGAACTGTCAGCAGTCCTCCTGCCTCAACCTTACCCCTTCTTCTACCCTGAATGCTGGGATTACAGCTATTCACCATCCCATCCAGCCCAGCCCCCAGTGTTTCAGGGGATGGATATGTTTGTTGTTGTTGTTGTTGTTGGAGACCAAGGCTGATGGCGCCCGAGGCCAATTTCTGCAGTGCTGGAAATGCTTGGCAAGCTACAGTCCTCACTCTGTAAAGCACACTTTCTTTAAATTCTCAACTAACTCTCCTGCCTCAGCTCCCGAGTGCTGGCATTGGAGGTATGTGCCACGATAGTGTGGACTCAGGCTGCCAGGCGAAGGGCATGGCGGCCTCTGTCCCTCTCCACCTTATTGCCCTGAACTGGCATCTTCGACTGTACCTGGGCTGGTGGCCAGCGAGCCTCAGAGGTCCTGTTGTCCCTGCCTCCTGTACACTGGGGTCACAGGAGCTTGTAGCCACACATGACTTCCTGTGTAGGTACTAGGATTCGAACTCACGTCTTCATGCTGTGCAGCAAGGGCTCTTACCCAGAGCCATGTGCACACAGCCCTTCCTGATTATACTTTAACTGAGGTGGGATTGACAAAATATATACTGAACCACATGGAAGTGGCATGGTGCTTATTGTAATCACAGAATGCAACCATCCTGCCTCTCTAGTTCCACCACTTTCTATCAAAGGCCCATCCCCATCTACAGTTGCTCATCCCTTCCCTACCTTGAGTCTACTTCCTGTCCTGGAGTCCACGCTGTGACATCTGAGCCCCATGTCCATTGGTCCTTACGGTCCCTTGGTGGGAGTCAGAGCCCTGCAGCTATTCGTGGTTAAATGATATTCCAGCATAAGAACAGACACCATGGTGTGTTTACACTCATCTGTTTGGGTCCTTGGGGTCACTGGGAGCCAGCCCCTCATCCACAGGTCTAGGCTCTGTCTTGGTCAGGACTGTACTGGGCCTGCAGTCCCATTCTGGGACAGTAGTGGGAGATGTGTCCACAGGTCCTCTCGGCACAGTCCCCAGTGTCCCCTCTCTTCAGATCCATCTGGTCTGCTTCCTTCATCCAAACAGCCAAGATGTGGCTCGGGCCAGCGAGGGTCAGGGAGGACCCACTTCTGACCTTTAGCTCCTGGGCTTGAACTTCATATTCCCAACGGGGGTATTTCTAGTGTGCCCGTGTGTGTGTGTGTGAGTGTGTGTGTGTGTGTGTGTGTGTGTGTCTGTCCGTTTGCCTGCCTGCCTGTCTGCCTGTCCATCCATATGTGTCTCTGTGTGTATGTGCACATGAAGCTGCTGCCACAGCCCTGTGTCTGCATCTCCATGGTCCCAGCATGCTGCCACAGCAGGGTGGGACAGCCAGGTTCTGAAGGGGTCTTCCCTGGTGCCTAACTCCAGTGGATCTGACAGTCCTGTTATCTGTTGCAGAGGGTGCTGGTCCAAGCTGCAGGCGCCACTCCCAAGGGTACCCCGATGCAGACACTCGCCCTCCCCAGAGTCCAGCCAGTGCCACCGCAGGTAAGGACACCCTATGAGCACTGGCACTTATGACCTCTCGGCAGTTGTGTGCAGCCTCCAGCCTGTGAGTCACTAGTGTCTGTCATCACTGGAAAGTTCTGGAAGCTCTAGTAAAAGAAAAAATCCACTTACCACAGGCAAATGCAACAAGCCAAGGACAGTGGTTTGTCTTTTGTTCTCAGTGGCACAGTGCCAGCCGCAGCTGTCCAGAGAGGATGAGGGCAGGCCTCCGAGGCAGCTGTCCAGAGAGGCTGCTCCGTAAGGATGAGGGCAGGCCTCCGAGGCGATCTTTCCTAGAAAAGGCCAAGAATGTGACTGACACAGCCAAACAGCCAGAGTGATGTATGGGAGAGGCAGGTTGCCAATAAAACTATTCACGCTGGGCAGTGGTGGCGCATGCCTTTAATCCCAGCACTTGGGAGGCAGAGGCAGGCGGATTTCTGAGTTCGAGGCCAGCCTGGTCTACAGAGTGAGTTCCAGGACAGCCAGGGCTACACAGAGAAACCCTGTCTCGAAAAACAAAACAAAACAACAGTAACCAAAAAAAAAAACTTTATTTACATAAAGGTATGGTTGCCCTTTCCTCCTGAAGGAGCTGCCTGGCCCCTAATGGGTGGCAGTGATTGACTGTGTTGGAGAGTGAAGAAGGTTTCCAGAAAGTGCCAGAGGCTTTAGGGGTGCCCAGGCCCTGGCCATTGGCTCTGTAGGAGGAGGGTGAACAAAGGCCAGCATGGGACCAGAAGCTTTCCCCTGCCTGGCTGTGGTCTGGGGCCTCAGCTCTGGCCTCCCACTGAGCTTCTGTCTCTTGCTGGGCTCAGGCTTCCCTCTTGTCCTCTCCCTGGGGACTCCACACAGAGCACAGAACACCTCAAGCTGTGGAAAGGCTCTTGTAGTCTGGGATCCCACTTCAAGAGCACTGAGCTGCCTCCCCACAGGCTGGCCAGGGAGAGGCTGAAGGCAATGCCACACTGTGCTGGACCTTCATCATACAACATAGACCCAGGGCTGTGCTACAGCACGGGATGGGGGAAGGAGGTGGGGAGATGGATGTTGTCATGGGTGCTGGTGTTCCCCCCACACCCTCTCCAGCTTTTACCTCTGTCTCCAACCCTTGTGTGACTCGAACTCACTTCTCATTGCAGGTACAGCACGTGTACCCCACACAGGTGCAGTACGTAGAGGGTGGGGACGCTGTCTACGCCAACGGAGCCATGTACGTTTGCTCCGTAAGGGCCCTGGTACCCACCCCAGACTCACAATTCCATTGCTCCCTATGGGCTGATGTGGAGGTCCCCCCCAGACTCACAATTCCATTGCTCCCTATGGGCTGGTGTAGAGGTGGTTGAGCTCTCACAGTCATTCTCTCTCACCCCCAACCCCCAGGTCTCAGTTCAGGGCCACGGCTTTTTTGTTCTTGGCTTCTAGAAAATTCAATAAAAATATCAAATCAAGGGGCTGGTGAGATGGTTCAGCAGGTAAGAGCACTGACTGCTCTTCCGTAGGTCCCGAGTTCAAATCCCAGCAACCACATGGTGGCTCACAACCACCAGTAATGAGATCTGACTCCCCCTTCTGGTGCACCTGAAAACAGCTACAGTGTACTATGCAGGAGCCAGAGGGGCCGTCCTGGGTTTAATTCCCAGCAGCCACACACATGATGGCTCACAGCCATCTGTACAGCTACAGTGTATGCATATACATAAAATAAATAAATAAATCTTTAAAAATAGATATCAAATCAAGCCGTAGGCCCCGGAGAGTGATAACCTAGGAACTCTCCATCTGGCCTTTGAGTTTCCTAGACTGTTGACAAAACTTATTTTCCAATTTTTAAAATATTCTGAAACTTTCTAAAATTTTCTTCTGTGTTTTGTTTGTGTTCATTTGTGTGTAGTGCAAATGTGTGAATGGATATATGTCAGTGCACATATGTGTGCGTGTGTTAGTGTACACATGTGTGTGTGAGTGAGTACAGCGCCCACCAGAGCCAGCAGAAGGTGCTGGGTCCCTAGGAGTGACAGGCAGTTGTGAGCTGCTCCATGGGTACAGAGCAGAGAGCTCTGTTAAAGCTGAAGCAGCCCTCCAGCCCATCATCTCCTTAGACCTCTCAGTAGCATGATTAGTTATAAAATGGTGGCACTCTCTCTCCCACAGCCGAGCTGCCTACGCCTACAACCCAGACCCTCAGCTATACGCTCCCAGCACCGCAGCATCGTACTTTGAGACTCCAGGTGGTGCTCAGGTGACAGTGGCAGCCTCATCCCCACCTGCAGTCCCCTCCCACAGCATGGTGGGCATCACCATGGATGTCTCGGGGACCCCCATTGTGTCTGGCGCAGGAGCCTACCTCATCCATGGGGGCATGGATGGCACAAGACACTCCCTGGCCCACACTGCACGGTCCTCACCTGCCACGGTATGTACAAAGGCCCTGTGGCCATCGGGTATCCCTGCTAACCTCAGTAGCACCTGCACTCAGGCAGGTGAGTAGGAAGGACCGGGTCCACATTCTGCCAGCTGCTGAGGTGTTGTGGGAAAGAGGCAGCCATGCCAGTAGGAAAAGACAAGGCCTTTAGGATTGGGCCCTGCAAGGTGTTGGGAGCAGAGTACCCTCTGCTGGTGTCCTGCTGCTGTCCTGGTCATTACCATCCTGTCAGCCTCCCAGAGCCATCCCCAGATGGAGGATACACCCATGGGGACACAGCCTCCTGTCATAGCTCAATGCTCGCCTGCCTTAAATACAGTTGTGCTTTGGACTTTGGAGTTTTGTGGGGAAAGGGGAATTGAGGCAGAGTCTTGCTGTGTAGCCCAGGTTGGCCAAGAACCTCCCCTCTAGTGCAGGTTGACCTCAGTCCCACAATCCTCAGTCTCCCAAGTACGCAGCTATGTCTCATTTTTTAATGTTTATTTCATTTTATCACATCATTCTTTGGTGCAGAGCCCTGAAGGACTTGATGTGTGTGTAAGTTCCTGGACTCCTGTGGCACATTCCTCACCCAAACATAACATATCAAAACAAACTACCCTTTCCTACAGTGCTGGCAGCTCTGGGTCTGTTCTCTGTTGTTGGGCTTGACACCTGTAGGTTATCAGAGGTGGAGTCCCAGTGACTGTTTCTTGCCCTCAACATGTGGCCTTTGATACCTTTGGTGGGTTGTGTGCAAGCCACAATCCTTCCTCGCATCCCCACCTGGAGGCCAAGTGGAAGCCTCTGGGTTGGGAGCATGGTAAAGGAGTGAGGCTGAGCCGTGGGTAGACAGTGGGGTTGCTGTCTCACTGCACAGTCTACATCATTTCCCACTCCCTGGAAGTACACTGCGCCACCCTGTCAGGGCGTAAGAGATGCTTCCTTGTCAGCACTTGGGGTTGTCGGCTTTTTATCTTCCCCATCCTTGTAGGTGTGCCATGGAATCTCTGTGTTTCCTCACTAGCTGGGAATAGTTGATGACTAGAGGCTCGCTGGCTCTCTCTGTGTTGAATGGTACTTTAGCTGTCTGCTTTCTGCTCAGCCAGGCTGGCGATTTCCAGCTGGGTGTGGAGAAATTCTCATGTCCTGGAAACAAGTCCCCATCAGATGTACAATTTGTTAACATTTCCCATGTCTGAGCTTTCTTTGTTAATTATTTAAATACAGGGTCTCTGTTGACCCTGTCAGTGTGCAGAATGGTTTTCTGTATTTGGATGATGCCTCATAATTTTCTGTAGAAAATGTTATCGTCAGCATTGCTGTGTGGATGCTCTGCTGTGTGCTGGATCCTCCGCCCAGGCTTTGCTCATTTGTTTGATGACCTTTCTGGGCCACTGAAATCTACATTTTTTTTGTTGTGATGAACTTTTTTAAAGAGTGAATACATAGATTTAACTTTTCTACCATAAACTCTGGGAAACATTGGTAGATTTTACTCCTTTTTATTGTTTGAGAAGATCACATCTCACTGTTTACCCCAGGCTGGCCCCCAACTTGGCATCCTCCTGCCTCATCCTCCCCAGCACAGGATTGGTGAGTAGCACTCCCCACATCTGACTTGATAAATATAACCCTTAAAAACAAAATTGGGCCAGGTATAACGGTACATACCTTTAATCCTACTACTCAGGAAGCAGAGGCAGGTGGATCTCTGACTCCCAGGACAGCCAGGACTGCATAGTAAGAACCTATGTCAAATTTAAGAGAGAGAAAGAAAAAGAAAGGGGGGGAGGGGAGAGAGAGAGAAATGGGCCCTGGGGAGGTGCCTCAGGGTTAAGATGCCTGGTGAGCCAGTGTGGGGTCCTGAGTTTAGTCCCCAGGCCCTATACAAGCAAGGCATGGAGGTGTACACTTTTCATCCCAGCCAGGATCCCTGGGGCTCTCTGGCCACTCTAGCAGAGTGAACAGGCTGCAGGTTCATGGGGAGACCTTGTCTCAAAACACAAGATGAAAAGAGTTCTAGCTAGCATTGACCTCTGGCCTCCATGTGCAGGAGCAGATGAGCCCACTGCAGTCCCCCCAACTCTCCTTTACTGGGGCCTTGCTATTTTTTAAAATAGTGTGACAGTCATTCAGCACAGGTTCAAACCTGCTGTTCTCCCTGCCCACTTCCTTCATGGAGCTTGGGGCTGTCTGGGTCCTTCATGGAAGGTTCCAGAAGTGAGAAGAAGCTGGTGCATTCAGCTGACAATCATGCAGCCACCCCCCCACTGCCTGTGAGGATCCTGCACACTCAGGCCATCTGTGCCTCCCTCTGCCACTAGCATGTTTCTGTCTTCTTACCCGCCTGTGCCCAGCACTGATGGGAGCAGAAAGTGGATCTGGCCTCTGCCTCCCCATGCCCTGTGGTGCTCTCTGTGCTGTGTAAAGAGAGCCCTGGTGTCCTGGCTCATCCAGGTGCCACTCGGGGAGACTCTGAGGGCCTCAGAAGCCGTGACCCTTTCTACTTTCTTACCGCACTGTATTCATTGTGTGCACTCGTGTGCCATGGCACACCTGTAGACGTCAGGACAACTTGTAGAAGTGGATTCTCTCCTTACACCATGTGGGCCCTAGGGATTGAACTCAGGTTGACAGCCTTGGTGGCAAGCACCTTTACCCCTGAGCTGCCTTGCCTGCCCTTGGCCCTCTGTTTTGACTGTAGTTCTAGTGTGCCTGGTAAGTGAAACCTTCCACTTGCTCTTGCCCAAAACCCTGCAGGAGCCCCCTGCTCCCTTGAGTGTTTTAGGTGCTTTTCTGGTTGATGTTAGCGCCGACTGCACTATAAAGCCAGGTCACACTCCACCCAGGTCCATAGCCAGGTCACCACACCCGACAGCCCATTCTGTACTCACTCACTCTCCTCGGCTCCATGCCCATCGCTTTCCCTGCACTGTCTCCTAACTCCAACTCCTTGTCAGGCGATGTGCCCAGAGTCCCTGAGCATCTGGCTAGGAGGCCCTGGTGCCACTAGGGAAGGTGGCCCAGGGATCAGTGTCACCTACCATCTGCAGCAGCAGGTGTGGTGTGGGATATGTGCGGGTGATGGGGGCTGACTGGCCTAGCTCACATCTGAGTTCACACAGCAGCTGTGTATAAGTTTGGTTCTCAGGGGTAGGGAGAGGGCTCAGTGGGTGAAGTATGGCCCTCTTAGCCCTTACAGAAGAAGCTGGGCATGGGCCTGCCTCAGACTCCAGAGCTGAAGCACTGGACACAGGAGGGTCCAGGAGCTTGCTGGCCAGTCAGTGAACTCAAGCTTCATAGTGAGACCTTGTGTCAAAAGTAAGCTGAAGAGGTGACCCAGTGTCTAACCTGAGGGTTTAGGTCCAAGAATCCGCATAGTAGCACACAGCACTCTGTGTGATCTGGTGCCCTCTCTGGCCTCCACAGGCACCTGGCATGCACATGCAGGATATACAGACATGCTGGCAGAACACCCATACTTAAAATAATAAGCACAAGTGAATTGGGAGAGTGCCTGAGGAAGACCTTCACTGTGAGCCTCAACTTCCATGCGCATGGCTCTTTGCGTCTGTCCCGTGCTGGGACAGGCCGCCAGTGACTTCTTCCTTGTGCTGCTGCTGCTGTCTTAGGGTCTGGGCTTAGGTGCATGGCACACAGCCTTGAACTTGCTGTGGCTTCACTCACTGTGAACCCCCTGCCACACGCTGAGTTAGCTGCCATTGTTATTTGGATGCTAATGAGAGACTGGTGGGCTGCCTGCCTCTAACCATCTGATTTCCTTCTCTCCCCCCCCCCCCACCACCTTTTTGGTTTTGTCCTGTCTCTGTACATGTCTTTGTAGCTTGAAATGGCGATTGAGACTCTCCAAAAAAGCGAAGGCCTTGCCCCCCACAAAGGCGGCCTACTCAACAGCCATGTAAGTGCGCTGGGACCCCCCACCCGGGCAACCTACTCTGCCTGGAGTGCTCACAGATCTTAGAAAAGCCCAGAGACCTGGCAAAATACAACCTTGAAAAGCTTAAAGAGAGATGAAAAACTCTTAGCAGAAATCTCAGAAGAAGCAGCCTTAGATAGTGAAGAAGAGGCCAAGGCATGGCCTTCGTGGGCACTAGGTTCCCTGCTGATGCCACCTGTACCCAGCTTGTCCCTGGGGTCAAGTTATTTCTAGACATGTAGACCTGTAGTGAGATCTTAAGAATGAATTCTAAGATAATCAAGAAAGGCGACAGAAGGGACTGACTGGCTTTGTCATGCCTGTCATCCCTGATTCAAGATGCCAAGACATAGGGATAGCAGGTCTGCGGCCAGCCTGTGCTGCATAACAAGACCCTGTCTCAAAACAGAAAAGCTGGGGCAGGCTCAGGGGGTCAGGCACCAAGGCCCCAGGATCTATTCTTGAGATCACATAGGTAGGTGTGGTGTTTCATACCTACAGGCAGCACTTAAGTGATGGAGGCTGGAGGATTAGGAGATCAAGGTCAGTTGCCACAGCACAGCAAATTTGAGGCTAACCTAGGGTACATGAGAATCTGATTAAAGGGGGGAAAAGAGGGCCTAGAAGATGTCTAATCAGTCAAGTGCTTGCATTAATTTGAGTTCAAATTCCAGAAGCCACATAAACCAGGCGTGGTGACGTGTGCCTTTAACCCCAGCACTCAGGAAGACACCCTGGTCTACATAGGGAGTTAGGGATGAGCCTAGACCTTGTCTCAAAAATAATAATGAAAGTGTTGGAAGAATGGGGCAGTGAATTAGTTAAACTGCTTTGCCTCTGGGTTGGGTGGCACACTGCATCTGCCCAATAGCTCTCTGTATTCAAGAATAAGACACCTCCAGTGGTGTCTTTAATCCCAGAGGCAGGTGGATTTCTGAGTTCGAAGCCAGCCTGGTCTACACAGTGAGTTCCAGGACAGCCAGGGCTACACAGAGAAACCCTGTCTCAGGAAAAAGAAAAAATAAAAAAAGAAAGAGAATAAAAGACACACATACCAGCTATTTTTGATATGACTGGGCACTTATAAACCTCCCCATGGCTAACACACATTTCCCTCGGGGACTCCTGGCTCAAACTTCTAAACCTCTATCTCATCTTTGCTGCCCTGTTACCTTCCAGGAAGTGCCTCTCCCCTTAGGGCTGCATTTCCACCTACACTGCTGGATGGTAAATCTGATCCCTCTGCCTGGTTATTGTCCATCTCTTTCCACCCCCTCCCGCCCCTTTGCCGCACAATCTAAAGTCCCGCCTCCAACTTTCTGCCCAGCCATCCTTTAATATATCAACTGAAGCTAGCTGGGGGCAGGACCTCTCAGGTATGGAAGTGCAGCTCTTGGGAGCCGAAATAAGACACAGCATGCAAACCAATCCCCAACATCCCATCTTTATGTAAATTACAAAGTATGATATGTAATTAACATCCAGCCCATCATATTTGTCAGTTAGATAAAGCACTCTACCTTCTATTCTAACTTAACCAGCTTACAATTCTATACTTGAGTTATGTTCAGATTTTAACTTGCATTACCATCTGAAAACCATCCTTTCAAATCTATATCATCTCTCTCCATGCTAAACAACTTGCGTTTGATTATGAGATTATAACTAGTCTTCAACCCCCTCAGAAACAAATTCTTACTTGAATATGTAGGAAACACAGAAACATAGCTTCCAAAACTAAATTGCAGAGACAGCTGACTGCCTGGACAGTCCCCTAATTTCTCTAATGTTGAAGCATCTGTCTTCAGCCTCCTGGCCCAGATCCATCTGACAGACCTTGAAATAAAGAGGAACCATGAAGGAGTAACCTGTCAGCCATCCCACAGTGTGTGTCCTTTCCTGGACAGTATTTTTTTTTTTTTTTTTTTT
>NW_022196909.1:71786284-71834601 GCF_008632895.1 Mastomys coucha | reverse complement strand
TGTCTGTAGATAAATAGGGCAATTTTTTTTAAAAATTTATTTATTCATTATTATATGTAAGTACACTGTAGCTGTCTTCAGACACACCAGACTAGGGTATCAGATCTCATTATGGATGGTTGTGAGCCACTATGTGGTTGCTAGAATTTGAACTCAGGACATTGGGTAAAGCAGTCAGTGCTCTTACCCACTGAGCCATCTCACCAGCCCCCGAATAGGGCAATTTTTGTCCAGTGGCTACTAGATCAACTCTATATGGAGGTTTTGATGCTCAAATTCTTCTTTGAAGGGGAATAGGGAAGCTGTCAGGAAAAGACATGTCTCCTTGTCAAATGATCTTTAATAATGAAATAACATTAAATGTCATTTTCTGTGGATTTCTGGTGTTTTTGAAGACTATGTGCATAAAGTATGTCTGAACTGTTAAACTGTAACTACTCTTAGGCACTTCTAATTGAGTAAAATTGAAAACACTTCCTTGTAATTAAATCAGAATCTAAAATAACCATGAGTTCTTTATTACCTGGGCCTTCACTTGTGTTACTAATCATCCTAGTTTGTAAAGCAGCTATTGGAAGGACTGGCCCAAAGCCCCGTATTCTTAAGTGAGCTGCACAGGCGCAACGCCTATCTGAAAGTAACAGTATTAATTTCAAATTTTGTATCAATATAATAAATTTATACCATTGAAAACCTTAAATCTATATCAATATATAAATTCTATACCAATCTAAGAAATTATAACTTCTCCGGGTGGTGGTGATGCACGCATTTAATCCCAGCACTTGGGAGGCAGAGGCAGGCGGATTTCTGACTTTGAGGCCAGCCTGGTCTACAGAGTGAGTTCCAGGACAGCCAGGGCTACACAGAGAAATCCTGTCTCGAAAAAGCAAAAAAAAAAAAAAAAAAAAAAAAAAAAAAAAAAAAAAAAAAAAAAAAGAAATTTTAACTTCAATTTTGCATCAGTTATAAAGATTCCTACCAATGTAAGATTGTGGCTATATAATGCTTTACTTAAGAATAAATTTAGTAATCCATCCCATCTATTTCCTTCCTATTCAAAATTATGACCATTCCCAAATTATCCCTTAAGCTGACAACCTATCTATAATTTATAAAATAACCATAACCAGACCCCCAAACCCCAGGGATCAGGATGGTGACTCTCTACAACTTCTTCCTGCTGAATTGGGTGATGAGTTATTTTTAAAGGGGTGGGGAGGGATCTGAAAATTAGAAAATTTGGTTAGATTTAAGAAAGCTAGCTTTAGCTTCTGTGGTCCAGACTCTCTATGCTTAGAAGGCTCAGGGCTTAAGTTTTGACTGCATCTGTCTGAAAGGCTGGATGAAGCAAGGTCATCTGGAGTCACCAGCTATTCCTGAAGCTGTTCTGGAAGCAATGGATTGTGCAAGATCAGTGAAGGATGTTAGAGCAGGTGAAAGACAACTGTCTTTTTGAGTTAATTTGATCAATAACCAGTTGATAATGTTATATGAAGGATGGCACAAAGAATCTTAAGGATCCATAACTAATAAGATTTATTGGCTAACTTTAGCTGAAGTTTGACTGGAAACATTTTTTTGAAATTTTTTTTAAAGATTTATTTATTATTATACATAAGTACACTGTAGCTGTCTTCAGACACACCAGAAAAGGGCATCAGATCTCATTACCAGTGGTTGTGCCACCATGTGGTTGCTGGGAATTGAACTCAGGAACTTCAGAACAGTCAGTGTTCTTATCCACTGAGCCATCTTGCCAGTCCCTGGCTGGAGACATTTTTATGTCTAAGCCAGCTATTGGGCTGATCCCATGTCCAGGAATCAGCAGATCAAGTTGTCTGTCCAGTTTGATTTTTCTCAAATTTTTCTTTTCTGTAGCCAAGATCTTAAGGGGGTCTTCTCCGTCATATCTGATCCATATCATTCTGGAAGGGGTTCAAAGCCTTTTCCCCTTCCTGTCAAGACAAATACAGAGCCTCTCTCCCAGAAATCATTAAAGGTATAGCTTGATGTCTCTCCCAGAGGAAGTTTAATGTCATAAATACCACCAAACTTATAATCATCTTCATTTTGATAATTAAAACAACTAAAGGGAATTAAATCAATCTAAACAAATATTACCTGTTGAGACAGCACTTTCCTGCCATCTCCTGTTTTGTTCTCACACGATTAACTTTAAATAGTAAGGTCAAGGCCTAAGTTTCCACTGTCTGAGATAAGTTAGCCTCCCTACCTCTTGCTTTTCAACCTATAATTTAAGATCCAAAGCCTTAGTGATTTGTTATCTAAGTATACTTAAATCTTCCCTTCTATGTAGATTAATAAATCTGTGGGTACATATGTTTCCTTTTCTTTATGTAACCTGAATTAACATAGGCTTCTATCATCTATCTGAGGTAAGTTTTTCTACTTACTCCTGCTCTTTGACCTATAATTTAAGATCAATTACTTATTCATCTATGCATTTAACTTTAATTAAATTCCCTTCTCCTGATGCAGTAGTATTAGTCTATCTCCAGGCTCTATTTTTGTCATACCAGGCTAAGCAATCCCAAATTCTCATGTGGACCATGTTCAAAGATTTTGAATATTTGCTCTGGCAAGACTTTTAAATTTCTTTAAATGCATTTTTAAAAATTCTTTATATTCTCTCTCCCTGCCTTTATTTCCTACATTTGAGATCAAAGGCCTGGATTTCTTTATTCCATGTATACTTAAAAACAATTCAACAATTACCAGTATACTTCCTTCTATCCTTAAAAACAATAAAATTTTAACTATCTCTGTCCTTTATTTACCTGTCTCTGGGAGGCAGGCAGCATCTATTGTATGCCTGTCTCTGCCTTTCTCAAGCAGCCAGCTTTCTCTTTGCACAGCAGGGCACCCAGCGTCTCTGGGCACCCAGCGTCTCTGAGCTCAAGCTCTTTGCATAGTTACAGTTCCAAACCAAACCATGGGAAGAAATTCTTACAGTAGCTTAGGCAAAATGTGTAGCCTGTTAAGAAGCCAATTCTCCCCACCTCCTAACCTTGTATCATGGTGTCTGTGTAGTCCATCCCAGAATCTCTAAATAATTTTTAATAGTGTGCCATCTGTAGCGGTGAATTAGTTAAACTGCTTTGGCTCCCAGCAAGTCGTGCTGCACCTGCCTAAGAGCTCTCTGGATTTGAGAATGAAAGACACACACCAGCTAATTTTGGTATGCCTTGACTAGCTCAGTGACTGGGCATTTCTAATCCTCCCCATAACCAGCATACATTCTCCTTTCCAACTCTCCCAAGTCAGCTTGCTAACATTTCATCTCTTCCACCCCAGACCCGAGCAGGGGAGTGGACCCCAGGGCCACTTTCCTGAATTGTTACACAGTTGGCTGCTCTCTTCCCTGCAGCTCTTGCTTTCCTCTGCTTTCCCATCATGGTGATCTTTCTTCCCCTCTCTGTCTCTTGCCCACGTAATCTAAAAGTGCCACCCCCATCTCTCTGCCCAGCCATTGGCTGTACGGCAGTTCTTTATTATCAATTGAAGCCAGCTGGGGGCAGGGACTCTCAGGTCTGGAAGCATGGCTTTTTGCAATCCAAAATAATACATAGCATTAGAACCAATCCCCAACAGAAAAGACAACTAACTTGATGGTTAGAGCACCAGCTGACCTCATAGAGGGTCGAGGTCAGGTTCCCAGCATCCATGCGGCAGTTCACAGACATCTCATGCCATTTCCAAGGTTTCTGGCCTCTGCAGGGCACTGCATGCACAGACTTACATGGAGGCAAAACCCAGACACATGAAATAAGGTCAGTCTGAAAATAGTGATAATGCTGAGCGGTGGTGGCGCATGCCTTTAGTCCCAGCACTTGGGAGGCAGAGGCAGGCGGATTTCTGAGTTAGAAAAGTGATAATAAAAAACAAAATAATGAAGCAGAAATGCAGCTTTCTAAGGGAGAAGGTAGTTTGGGCCTGGGTTACCATGAAGCCCCTCAGCTGTGTAATTTGAAAATGTGAGACAGGCAGCAGGCACTTTGATCTTCCCTTTGTAACACCGGCCTGGCTGGCTGGGACTGGAGGAGAGTCTGGCTCAGTGTTTTGCCTGTGGAGCTGAGGAGACCCAAAATGCCTCTTGCCCAACATGTGGTCCCTCCATGCCTTCTCATTTACTTGGAAGCAGGGCCTTGCTATGTAGCCCAGGCTGGCCCAAACTCTATAACCTTCTGTCCCAACCTCCTGAGTTCTGGGATCACATGCCTGACTGTTTTCTTGTTTATTGAGGCAGACTTTCATGTAGCCCAGGCTGGCCTGGGGATGCCTATGTTTCTGAGGCTGGCTTTCAATTTGCAATCCTTCTACCCCAGACTCTGGAGAACTGAGAGGAGAGGAGTGTGCCACCACACCTTACTGGGCTGGCCTCTCAAAAACTAAGACCTGCCACAGAAGCTGGACTGGCCACAAATGCCACCTTTCCCTGAGACTCCTAACAGCTGCTTTCTGTCCAGTTTGATTTAGTGATTTCCCAAAAACCTTCCTGCTGGCCCAGGTTCACGGTGAACTGTTGTGGGAGGCAGTGACTCTCAGGGGAGAGAGGCAGACGCTGATCTAGAGCAAGGTCTAGAAGCTTTGAGAGCTTACAAGCTTGGGTGCTGTCCTGGGCAGCATGCGGTGAGTGCCTTGTCCCAGAGATGGAGAACAGGGACATTTCCTTCCACTGGGGCCCAGCCCTCCAGGATGAACAGTGCTCTCCACTGTTGGACAGTTCTCCTGGGGACAGAGCCAAGGGAGAAGCCTTTGTCATGTTCAAGGGAAGAGACGTAGGTCACACTGTGAGCAGAAGCCTGGGAATAACCACCTCTACTCAGCCAGAGGGTCGGACTAAAGGCAATGCTTGTGAGCAGCAACAGCTTGTGGGGCACCTGGAAGCCCATCATGGGGACAGAGCCCCACGCTGCTGTGTCTATAGGGCATTCAGAGTGCTCGTAGGGACCACTCAGAGTGCTTGTAGCTGGATGTAGCTTGGTTTCCAGCCTGAGTCCACATGATGGACCCCAGGCTACCCCCTCCCTTGTCAGTGTTCACCAAAGTGAACACTCTTCTCTCCTTTGGGACATTGGTGATGTAGGAGCCAGGGAAGTAGAGATCAGATCTTATTAGAAAGCCTGCCACATCTGTGGCAGAAAAAGAATGCATCACCGTGGCTGGATGTAGTGCCCGGGAAGGAGAGAGTTATCAGGGACCTGCCTTTGTCCCTGCAGTGGCTTGATGTTGTCCCTGGGGCTGCCTGTGGTACCGCAGCTCTTGGTAGGACTTTCTCCAGGGTAGGACCGTCACAGCCTCAGCAAAGCTGTTGTACCTTCCAACTAGGTGCAGGGGACCCTGGGGCACCATGCCCAGCACAGCCATGCTCCTGGTGGCCACTGAGTGTTAGCTGGCTGGATCAGGGTGGCCACTAGCAATGGAGCCATGAATCTCCCCATGCTGCATTCTGCTAGCCCCATTTCTACAATTGGTTTGGAGAACAGAGGCAGCTGGAGTAGGATGGATGGCAGGAATGGCCCTTAGGAGAAATCATAGCTTTATCTGTAGCTGTTACTACAGTAACTGCTGGGACTGGCCACCCACCCAGCCAGCCATCAAGGCCTGACCTGAAGCAGCACAGGTTCCAAAACCTCCAGGAAGGCAACAGTTTCTCCTGAGGCCTGGCCTCCATGCTCAGCCCACACAGGGACTCCCACAGGCGCAACCCGTATGTCTACAAACTGCACCTTAGCCCTGCCAGGCCAGAATGGATGCCTGATAGACATAAAAGATGTGACATTTTGTTTTGAAACTGGAATGTAGAAATGATCCAGCACTGCTATGGGACATGTTCACAGTGGACAGCTCTCCACTACTGTAACACACACCTGCATCCACATAGAAAGAAAAATGGGTTATTAGCTTGACTCAGTTTTAGAAGCTCCATCTTGCAGCCAGCTGGGACCAGGCCACACCAGACACATGGCAGGAGTCTGTGGCAGATGAGGCCAAAATAGAGAAGAAAGGCAGCTGCCACCCCCAAAGTCCTCTTATCCAGTCCTACCCCTTAAAGGTCCACCGCCTCGAAGTGTAGCACCATGCTGGTCTTTCAAAATACAGCCCACTGGTGCCTGTTGTAGACCCTACAGGATCGTAGTGAGGTCTGTATTGCTGTGATACATACTACGACCAGAAAGAAGCTGGAGAGGAGAGGGTTTGTTTCATTGCATGGGAAGTCAGGGCAGGAACCTGGAGGAGGAGCTGATGCAGAGGTGATGGAGGCTGCTGCTTCCTGCCTTGAACCCCATGGCTTGCTCAGCCTGCTGAGCCATGAACCCAGGACCACCAGCCCAGGAATGGCACCACCTACAATAGGCTGGGCCCTTCCCCATCAATCACCAATTAAGAAAATGTACCACAGGCAATCCCTCAGTTGAAGGTCCCTTTATCCCAGATAAGTCGAGGTTGGTGTCAAGTTAACAAAAGCCATCCAGCACAGGACCCTTGTTAGACACTGTGTATCCACCCCAACACTGCAACCTCAAGGGCCCAGTTAGCAACCTTCACTCTTTTAAAAGAATTATTCTCTGTTTATTGGGGAAGGTGTGAGAGCTCACCTCATTGTGCTTGCAGACCTCAGAGGCCGAGTTGGGGGAGTCATTTCTCCCTTCACTCATGAAGGTCCCAGAGATTGGACAAGCTCCTCCCTGGCTGAGCCATCTTGCCAGCCCCACCCTCATTCAAACAGTGCCTCCCTGTGTGAGCCCTCCTATCACCCTGTCTAAACCCCAGCCCTCCTCCTGTCCTCTTCCTTCTCAGATCTCCAGCCTTCAGGAAAGATCTGGAATCAGGTGACAAAGAAAGGCAGGGCTGCAGCCTCCATACCCAGAGCCCCCTGCAGTATCCTCTCCTCTCAATAACTCCTTGGTCTCAGCTTTGGTCTTGAAGTGCCATGTCAAGGTCCTGGGCCACCAACACAAACAACACAGCTCTGCTCCTGCCTCACAGAGCTGTGGTGTCAGGGACACAGCACAGACTTAAGTGGATAGAGAGCTGAGAAGAGAAATCCAAGGGTCCAAGTGGCCCTGATATGTGAGAGCCACATTCGAGCTGGATCCTCATACAGTAATAGGCTCTGCAGTGTTGTGCAGCACACAAGGCTGGATAAACCTCCCAAAGGAGTGGAAGGAGCGCATGGCTAAGCCCTGGGCTAATGTTGGCCCTCAACCTTGGTCCTCGGTGTTCTGTCAAGTGGGAGGCACAGGGGTGGCCCTGAAGTGGCTGAGTTCTGCACTGAGATAAGGAGAGGAGAAGGGGGCAGCAAAGGCAAATTTGATTCCATACCCCAGGATGGAATCAAACCCATGGGCGGGAAAGCTCAGTTCCTAGCCCAGGCTGGCCTCCACATCTCAGTCCTTCTGTCTTGGCCTCCCAAGTTCTGGGATCGGGAAGCAAGCATGTGTCTGTTTCCTTGTTTAAACTGCCACCTGTTCACCCTATTGGTAGAAAGTGAGGACTGTGCCCTGGGGGGGTAGAGGAAACAGCTGGTGTATGGCACCTACATGGGGGTGGAGGAGGGCAGCAGAGACATCTGCTGAGCTAGTGCCAGCCGTGGCAGGCTCATGGGTTGGAAGGTTGGGTACAGCTGTTGGCTGGTACAAGCAAGGTGACAGAATGGCCCAAAGGCCTGAACCCAGTACTTAGAGATCCACATGGTCTTGACCAATCACAGTAGCATTGGAGGCCAACTCCTACTCAACCCTTGAAGCCTGTTCTGTCTGCCCAAAGGCAGAGCCAGTCCACCTCTAGCTGACTCTAGCCTGCCATCTCCAGAGAGACAGCTCTTTGTCCTGTGGTGCCAGAAAAATATTCCGTGCCTGACCCCAGAGAGGAATTCCCCAGAATGCACCCCCTGTTTAGAGAGGAGCACAAGCCGGCTTCCCTCAGCAGCCATGCACCTGTTAGTCACTAACACTGACTCCCCTGGGAGACAGTGCAAGCATGGGGACAAAGGACACTAACCTCAGAGAGGCTCTACAGGCAGCAAGCACCATTCACAAGCCACAGTGGCTTCATGCATGAACAGACTCAGCCTCCTTGCCAGCATCATAGACCCAAGACAGGGTGGCAACAGCCACAGCAGAGATGTGGGTTCTTGGCACCTCCCTAAGCCATGCCTCCACACACAGCCTCAGCCCACACCTTTTACTGACTCTCAGATCTGGGTATCTAGGTTTACCCAGAGCTTTCTGACCTTTGGGGCTGGGCAGGCCATCAGCCTGGTGGTGGGCTCCCTGTCCGTCCACTGTCCTGTGTTTCTGCATCAGAATCTGTCCCTTTGTTGTGGGGTTAGGAGACTTCAGTATTCTCAGGAATGTAGTGCTGTGGGCATGTTTCAGCCTGGAGATGCGGTATGGTCTGTCTCTATCACATGAGGGTTTATAAAATAAGTCAAGGAACATGGAGGCCAAGCTGCACATGGATGCATGCATTAATGGATGGATGGGCGGGGTGATGGATGGATGATGGAGAGACAGAAGTACTTGGCATATTTATTTAGGGGATGATGTGAGTGCCACACAGGTGGCTTTGTCACTGCCCTTGCCAGCACAGGGAAGTGGGCTGCCGTCCTGGGAAACCTAGGCTTTTGATGCCTATCTATCCTCTAGCTCCAGTGGCTTCTGGACAATTACGAGACAGCAGAGGGCGTGAGCCTGCCCCGTAGCTCCCTGTACAACCACTACCTGCGCCACTGCCAGGAGCACAAGCTGGAGCCAGTCAATGCCGCATCCTTTGGCAAGCTCATTCGCTCTGTGTTCATGGGCCTGCGTACACGACGCCTGGGCACCAGGTGGGTGATAGCCCCCAGGGCTCCCTGCATCTCATGCCAGCCCTGCCTCCTCTCTCCCCAAAGCCCATGGGCCTCCAGCCCCGGGAGAGGCCTCATGACTTCCAGCAGCCCAGGATTGAGGTGGAGAGACACTAGGAAGAGAGGGCTGAGACACGGAATTCACTTTCATTTTGTAAATTTTGTTGGTTTGGTTTTGAGACAGAAGCTCACTATGTAGACCAGGCTGGCCTTCAACTCACAGAGACCCACCTGCCTCTGCCTCCCAAGTCCTCAGATTAAAGCCTATACCACTATACTGGGCTCATTTCACTTTTTAAAATCCATTTGAAATTCCTCTGAACAAGCTTTTTTTATTTTAATTTTTTTCTTTTGAGACAGTCTTATGTAGCCCAAGCTAGCCTCACACTCATTACTATCTGATGATGTTGAACTGGCACCCCTCCTGCCTCCACCTGTGTGCCATCCCTTAAACATGGCAAAGCCACCTCCTGCTCCTCCTTGTTACTTCATAAGATACACTCTTTTCCAAAATGGAGTTTTAGAGCCTGGTGTGGTGATGCACACCTGTCATCCATGTTCCCAGGCTGTAAGGTGAGGTGTGAGGGACACTGGGCAAGAGCTGTCAGTCATAGTCACAGTAAGTAGGCAGACCTGGGGTAGACATAGTTGGCCACTTTTCTCAGTGCAGGACATCCCAGAGCCTTTATCACACTAACAAGGGAGAGGCTTCCCACCAGAGGCTGCTGCATATAGAATGGCCTCATGATTGCCAAACCTAAAGAGAGTGACCCTCAACAGCCTACCCTGTAATGTTTTATTCCAGGGGCAACTCAAAGTACCATTACTATGGGATCCGCCTGAAGCCAGACTCCCCACTGAACCGACTGCAGGAAGACACACAGTACATGGCCATGAGGCAGCAGCCCACACACCAGAAGCCTAGGTGGGTGATCCTGGCCAGGCCGGCCAGCCCTGCAGCCCTGATCACGGGGTGCTACAACAGTGTCCCCAGACATGTCAGGCAAGACACTCCAGAAGTCTTCTGTTCTGCCTCCAGTATGTTTGGACAGGTACTCAGTGAAATGTGTCAGATGAGGGAAGTTTCATTGCCTAAACCATGTTCTCCCCCCCCCCCCCCCCCCCCGTGCCTCCCTCCCACCCAGCAATACCCATTTTTCTCTTGTTTTCATTTATTTTCTTTTTAGGTATCTATATTTTTTTTTTCCTAGAAGAAACCACAGACCCTAATTATCTTATTTTGTTGAGGTACTGAGGACCTCAAATACCCTAAGCAGGGGCCCTACCCCTGGCTATGCCTCCAGCCCCTCACTGGGAGATTCCAGACAGAGCTCCACCCCGACCACGCCCCACGGCCCCTCACTGGGAGATTCTAGACAGAGTTCCACCCCGACCACGCCCCACAGCCCCTCACTGGGAGATTCCAGACAGAGCTCCACCCCGACCACACCCCACAGCCCCTCACTGGGAGATTCTAGACAGAGCTCCACCCCGACCACGCCCCACAGCCCCTCACTGGGAGATTCTAGACAGAGCTCCACCCCTGACCACGTCCCACAGCCCCTCACTGGTTCCTTTCAGGACCAGCAGACATGAGCAAGCCTTCATCCTAGAGACACCTTAGTGGTATATTCTTCCTCCCCCAAGAGACCTCACTCAGCTCACTGTCCTTGGCTGACTGTCGCAGCTAGCCTGGCCAGCAGTGTCTAGGAGGCTAACTGGTCTGAGTCTGTTTCCCCTCTGTACCTACATGATGTTTCTAATAGATCCAGCCCAAAGTAAATTCAAAGTCAGACTTGCCACACAGTAGTGAAACATGTAGGATCTGTGTCAAGAGTCACCTGCCTCCGGAGGGGAAACAGCATGGAAACGTTCTGCAGGTGCTGTCAACACAAGGGGAGTCTGCCCATACTGGAATACCATTCGGCCAGGAAAATGAAGCACATTCTAATGTCTGTTCCAGTGTGAATGGGCACATGAGCCAGACACAGGACACACGGCAGGGTCTCCCTCCCAGGAAGTTCCTGGCACCAGCACAGTCACAAAGACAGGAAGGGGTGGAGTGTTAGCTCTGGAGCTGGATGGTAGGGACATTTGTGTAAAGGCTTCCTGCCCCTGATCCTGGTACCCAGCAGTGCTGCTCCAGCAGGTTTGTCTGGGTGCTGGATACTTCCTACAGTTCAGGTCCCACCACTGGGAGAGAAAGAGTACTTGTTGTTGACTGCTATTAAAAGTGGCACAGCACCCACGTGCATGCATGCACACACTGAGTGCCCTGTGCTCACTGGGCTTGTCCCAGAAAGGGCTCATGGTGGCATGTGTGTCCTCTGCCCAGGTATCGGCCAGCCCAGAAGTCAGACAGCCTCGGGGATGGTAGCACTCACAGCAACATGCATGGTGTGCCGGAGCAGGCCATGGCCACGCAGGGCCAACACCACCAGCAGTATATAGGTGAGTGTGGGGCCTGCTCCACTGTAAATACAGTTGTAGATGAGTCATCATCCTTTTTGTTGGTTTTTTGGTTTTTTGGTTTTTTTTTTTTTTTTCGAGACAGGGTTTTTCTGTGTAGCCCTGACTGTCCTGGAACTCACTCTGTAGACCAGGCTGGCCTTGAACCCAGAAATCTGCCTGCCTCTGCCTCCCTCCCAAGTGCTGGGATTAAAGGCGTGCACCACCACCGCCTGGCTCATGAGTCTTCTTCTTATACCTCTAGAATGATGGACAGCAGATATGTGAGATGACTATAGACTAATGAATTACTAGGACATGGCAGAGACAGTGACTGGCAAAGTGGTTGCCATAATGATGGTGACTTTGGGTACCGGCAGTGCACCCAGAGCTGAGCACAGAGATCCCTCTGTGACTGTCCTATAGCCCAGGCTGATCTGAGCTCCTGATCCTCATGAGTATTGTGGTGACCGGTCACTGTGCTGCTGGGGATGGGACTCAGTGTCTCCTGCATCTGCAGTGCACTCTGCCGCCCCCAGCCCCAGACTGCTTAGGTCATGTTTCTGAGGCTTTGCTTGCCCTAGGTCCAGAGTAACACCCAAGGAACCACACGACAGCACCATTGTGGGTCCCCAGCGCTTGTGTCCCCTGGAGCCTGTGTGTGTGACATGTGTGGATTGTCTCTCCCCAGATGTGTCCCACGTCTTCCCGGAGTTCCCGGCACCTGACCTAGGCAGCATGCCACTGCAGGAGAGCATCACCCTCCATGACATAAAGGCCCTGCAGCTGGTGTATCGCAGGCACTGTGAGGTGACGCTCTACTCAGCCACACCCAACCCCACCTGCAGCTTCCTTGCACCATCATTAGCTCTCTGTCCCACTGGAGACCAGAGCCCATGTCCCCCCACTGGATGGACCTTCTCCCTGGGCACTGCCTCTGCCTGTTCTCTCCTCACTAGCAAGGCCCCTTTGGGGACCTCAGAAGACCCCTACAGCTGCCCGGAGCACCAGGTCCATGACCGGGCCTCCCCCTGACAGGCTGTTCCACTCCTAGGCTACCTTAGATGTTGCCATGAACCTCCAGTTTCAGTACATTGAGAAGTTGTGGTTGTCCTTCTGGAACTGCAAGGCCACCTCCACCGATGACCGTGCCTCACTGCCTGCCAGGTGACAACCCGACCCCAGGACAGGGCATACTCACCCCATGCGCTCCCCAATTTAATCCCAAGGTAGTCTCCTGATGCCACCTTCCATATGTCCAGGCTGTCTGAGGAGGTGCCTAGACACACCTCCTCCTTGCTTTTAGACTTGGTGTGGTTGACGAGCGAATCCTGGCACCACCTGCTTCTACAGCAGTTGTATACCTGGTCTGCTGTAGTTCTGGGGACCCTAGGCCTGCACATACTAGGCAGGGCCTGTTCCCCTGAGCCATGGTCCCAGCTCTCTTGCTGTAGCTCAGGCTGGGTATGGCTTTGTTATCCTTCTGCCTTGGGTTCCTGAGTATCAGGATCTATGCTACCAAGTTGTGATCCAGCCCAGAGACTACAGTGACTCACATCATCCTTGGGGGACCCAAAGGGGCTTACAGCTGCCTGGGGAGCATGGGTGAGGGGCAGGACCGTGCCCTAAGCCCCTGAGCAGAGCCTGGTTTCCTCTGCACTCTGTGTGGTCCCTGCCCTGTTTCTCTGGGCCCACCTGTGTCCCCTCCCTCTCCCACAGAGATGAGGAGCCAGAAGTCACCCTCCTCCCTAAGGATAAGCTCATCTCTCTGTGTAAATGTGAGCCAATCCTACAGTGGATGCGAAGCTGCGATCATATCCTGTACCAGACGCTGGTGGAAACCCTTATCCCAGATGTGCTGCGGCCCGTCCCCAGTAAGTGACCCCATCCCAAGGCCCTACCCCCCAGAGCCACCACTCAATCTTGCAATGTCCCCTCACTTGTCAACTCTTCCCCATTCCTGACTCCAGGGAGCTCTGCCAGGCAGCAGGGTGGTAAGAATGGGCCAGGGCAGGTATCTGGCTTTCCAGAAGGTTCCCTGGAGCAAGGGCATCCAAGAGTCATCAATTAGGAAAACCACCTCAGTTTCAAGGGCACATCAGGCCATCCGTGGGCACCAGGGATGCTTGCTAGGAGAAATGGCCAAGACTGGCCCATTAAAGAGGGGATTATCCATAAAGTCTGACAGCCTTGGACCCACACAGACCCTGCCCAGCTCAGTGCCCATGGCCCCAGAGTGGGCAGCAAACTCAGCTTCAGCCTTGGATGCACTCCCTGCAGGTACTGTGTGTGAGACTATTCGTGTCCACCAGTCTAGAGCTTTCTAAATGCCCTGAGGAAGCTTCCTGTAGAAGTTAGAAACACAGAGAACCGTGGCCTTCCCTGGGGAGCAGCCAGGGTAACACTCTGAATCTCAGGAAGACATTGATGTTGGAACATATTTTCTTTAAAAACAGTCTGAAAATAAATTAAAATTAAAAGGAAAGTAAAAGCACTCTGATTACCCTGGCATGGTGGCGCACGCACGCCTTTTACTCCGGCACTTGGGAGGCAGAGGCAGGCGGGTCTCTATGAATCCAAGGCCAGGCTGGTCTACAGAGTGAGTTCCAGGACAGCTATGTAGAAAGACTCTGTCCTGAAATCAAAATCAGAAAGTCTAAATTTCTTCTTAGGGCACATCAGCATAAAATAAATTCAGATGTTGACAGACACACTCAGCACACGTGTGTGTGTGTGACTATCTGGCCCTGATGCTGTGGCTCTGGTGACGCATGCGTCTTGATTGTGGCAGCCCAGGCAGTGCTGGGTGCTGGGCAGTGTCCCTGGTCTCCATACCAGGGGCTCCATCACTGTGCTGGCCACGCGTATTCCCAGACAAGGCCCAGCGTCTCCTCAGAGCCGGGGACAGGTTTCTGCTCCCCACTCTCACCTGGCACCTCCTCCCTGGGTGTCCAGGGCCCCAGTCACCCTCAGGCTGCCACTTATCCCTCCATGGTACTTTCGCCTATACTGGCATCATCTACACGGCATATGGTGGACCCATTGGGAGGGTGCTCACCCCACTCATCATGAGCCTCTGGTTCACCCCTCTAGGTTCCCTCACCCAGGCCATCAGGAACTTTGCCAAAAGCCTAGAGGGCTGGCTCATCAATGCTATGAGCGGCTTCCCTCAGCAGGTCATCCAGACCAAGGTACCAGCATGTATGGGTCTGGGGGACCCCTTGGCCTCCCTGTGCTGCCCAGGCCACTTCCCCTGTGTGTCTAGGAAAATGGGCCTCCCAGGATGCTGTGGGGATGGGAGAGGGGCTGGCAGGGGAGAGGACCGTGGATGGCCCTGGAGGTAACGTTCTCGGGCCGCTGGAGAGCTGCCTTGGTCGGCAGGTGGGACTTTCATTTCCTTACCTGACCAGAGCTTTCAGTGAAAATCTGTGGCCCAGATACTCCGGAATGTGTGTACAGGGATGCTGGGAGCTGGGTCTGGGACTACGGCTCAGGAGGTAACATTTGCCACACAGCATGAGGACCTGAATTTGGACTCTGTCACTACAAAAAAAAAAAAAAAAAAGTTTTGCATGGTAGTGTACACTAGAGCCTCAGCACTGAAGGGCTTGCCAGAGCAGCCGCTAGCCTAATCTGTAAGCCCTGGCTCAAAAAGGTGGGTTGCCCTCTGACCTCCACACACGCACTATCATGCATGTGCATTCATACACTAATAGATAAGATAATAACTAGGGCTGAGAGTGAAGACCCCAACTTCAACCCCTGGCCTCCATACCCCACCCACAACCACACCCACACATAAGCTTAGTGGGTGGGAGGATTCTAGACCCCACCCCCACCCCCACCCCACTCCCTGAATCTTCCAAAACAGTCTCATTTAGCCCAAAAGTTCTGTCTTCCAACTCCTACTCCTCCTGCTTCAGCCCCTAAGTGTTGAGACATCCCACCCCATGGGGATCTGTATCTTTACCATCCACCGAGGCCTCCAAAAGCAGGGACAAGCACAGGGCCAGGAGCGAAAGCCTTAGATGTGCCATGTGGTGGGCTGCTACGACCTCAGCCTGCATGTGTAGTCCCTTGCCTAATGCAGCAATACAAAGAAGGAAGGGTTTATCCTGGAGTCCATCATGGGCACCTTTGTGTGCTCTGCTCAGCCAGTGGACATGTTTCCCCTCCACAGTTAGGCAGTCTAGAGGATTCCTCAATGAGATGGGCGTAAGGGCTAACATGGCCCTCTTGCCTACAGGATCCCCCATCCTGCCCCTTCCTGCTCTGCTATCCTGAGTTTCCATAGGCCTGCAGGGAGCAGGGTGGTGTGCGTGCAAGTGTGCATGTGTGCAAGTGTCTGTGTGTGTCTGTGTGCACATCTGTCTGTCCCCCATGCAGGGGCTTTGCTGACCTATCACCTGGATCCCTCATAGGTGGGTGTTGTAAGCGCCTTCGCACAAACGCTGCGGCGCTACACGTCCCTCAACCACCTGGCGCAGGCGGCACGAGCAGTGCTGCAGAACACGTCCCAGATTAACCAGATGCTGAGTGACCTCAATCGAGTGGACTTTGCCAATGTGCAGGTGACTTGGCAGTGACATCTGCTTGTTCTGCCTTGCTCTGGGCTGGGTCCTCCCCACCCAGGCTGACCAGCAAACTACAGCTGGATGCAGCAGGCAGCTCATCCCTCCCTGGCCTGTATGTTTGCAATGGAAAGCCTGGGGTCTGCTCACAGCCCACCAACCACCAGACAATACAGTGTCTGGATTCCTTTGGTAGCCGGGTTAACAAGCAATGCTCTTATCTGTTTGCATTCCAAGTGCTCCCAGCTGCTGGACCTTGTATGTCTGGCTCTGTCGTGCCAGAAAAGTACAAACAATTGCAGACTTAAGGACAGCCCCTGGGGCTCCGAGGTCATCTTTTCAGCAGATTGTGAGCCTTTGTGAAGCTCAGTGGCACATGCCTGTCTTCACATTTAGGAGACTGAGCCAGGAAGATTGGGAGTTTTAGGCTAACCTGGGCTACCTCTTGAGACTTTGTCCATAATCAAGGAAAGGTAGAGTTGGGGTTCAGTGGGCAGAGCATCCTCCTAGCATGCACCAAATCCTGGGCCCCATCCCCAGCAACACATCAACCCAGGAGTTCAGAGTCATCTCAGCAGCTTGAAGCCAGCTAGGGCTACAAGAGCCCTTGTCTCAAATAACTACACTAGAAGACCCCTAGGCCCTCACCAACTATGCCTTTGCAGGAGCAGGCTTCATGGGTGTGCCAGTGTGAGGAGAGCCTGGTGCAGCGTTTGGAGCATGACTTCAAGGTCACCCTGCAGCAGCAGAGCTCACTGGACCAGTGGGCCAGCTGGCTGGACAACGTGGTCACCCAGGTCCTGAAGCAGCACTCAGGCAGCCCCAGCTTCCCCAAGGCCGCGCGCCAGTTCCTGCTCAAGTGGTCCTTCTACAGGTGAGCGGAGGGGCCACCTCTGAAGCCCAAACACCCTCTGGGCCCCTAAGCTGGAAACAAATGGGCCCATGTGACCTGAGGGCAGGGCTAGAGCCCACCATGGCCTCAAACAGAGATGCAGGAGCTACCAACACAACTCCCTAGTGGGACCATCTGGAAAACAGCACTTGACATTTCCAGGACAGGGCCTTGCACAGCAATGAGACTGTGGCTACCAAAGTTGGAAGCCTCGGTGGTGTCCCAGTCAGGGTACTATTGCTTCGAGGTCACCAAAAGCAAGTCGAGGAAGAAAGGGTTTATTTGGCTTCTACTTCTGCATCATAGTCCAACACAGAAGGAAGCCAGGACAGGGTCTCAAACAGGGCTGGAACCTAGAGGCACGAGTGGATGCAGAGGCCATGGAGGGTGCTGCTCACTGGCTTGCTCTGATAGCTTGCTCTGATAGCTTGCTCAGCCTGCTGCTTACAGCACTGAGGACCACCAGCCCTGAGAGGTCACCGCCCATGGCTGGGCCCTCCCCCACTGATCACTAATTAAGAAAATGTCCTACAGCTGGGTCTCAGCCCAATCTTCTGGAGGCATTTTCTCAGCTGAGGCTCCCTCCTCTCTGATGACTCTAGCTTGTGTCAAGTGGACATGGAACTAGCCAGGACAGAGGGGCAGGTCCCAAAGTGGGGCTGAGGCTCACTAACATTACTGCCCAAGGAGGAAACCTGTGTTTGTGTGAAGCCTTTCACAGGTCAGTCTGTTTCTTAAACTCCAGTCACAGCTACAGAGCGTCCCTTAGTCACATGCTGTTACAGGAAGCTGTTGGTTAAAGCTTTGTGTGGGAGAAAAAGGTGGGGAGGGAATGATGGAAGAAAACGTGAGTCTGCTGCTGTATGGTGACTGCAGCATGAGCCAGGACTACAGAATAAGACACCCCCCCACCTCCACTCCCACCCCTTCAAAAAAGAGGGAACACAAAATAAAAGAATAAAACCAAAACTAATTAAAAACACAGAAGAGCTCATGTGACAGTCTTCACCTGTGATGTCAGCTCTGACATGGGACAGGAGGCTCTGCTCTTGCAATGGACTGATTTAATTCCCAGCACCCACATGGTATCTTACAACATCTGCAGCTCCAGTTCCAGGCAGTTGGCCTCCTGGGGCACTGCACCCTCGGGGTGCAGCACAGGGCAGCAACACATTAATAAAAGAGGGGGGGTTGTCTGTGTGTGGCATGTGACTTTAATCTCAGCACTCTGGAAGCAGAGACAAGAGGATCTCTGAGTTAGAGGCCAACCTGGTCTACATAACAAGTTCCAGGATACCCCAGGCTATGTAGAAAGACTGTCTCAAAAATAAATAAATATTAAATAAATCAGATGTATGCTTTAAAAGAGCTAAAAATAAAGAAAAAAAGCACTGAGGTATACTGCTTTGTACACACCTATATCCCCCTCTGTCCCTGTGTATGTCTGGGAATGGGTGGCCGTCTCCTGCCTCCAGCAGGCAGCCCTTGCAGTGCTTGCAGGCTCAGAGCATCCCAAAGGAGCCAGGCCAATACCCCAGGCTCAGTTCCAGTGATGGTACCCATTCTCTGTCCCTGTGTCCCCAGCTCCATGGTGATCCGTGACCTGACCCTACGCAGTGCTGCCAGCTTCGGCTCCTTCCACCTTATCCGACTGCTGTATGATGAGTACATGTTCTACCTGGTGGAGCACCGTGTGGCCCAGGCCACCGGGGAGACACCCATTGCCGTCATGGGCGAGGTGAGACCAGGGTGACCCAGAGGCCCAGATCCACCCAGACATCCATATAGTAGCTCACAACTATATGTAACTCCCTCTCCAGGGGAATCCAATGCTGCCTTCTGGCCTCTGTAGGTACTGCTTACACACACAAATAACATACACACACACACACATTTGCTTCCTAAAAAGGCAAAGAACTGAAGCCACAGGAAGGCCTGTGCTCTGCGGGGGCCATTTTTGGAACCTGTAGGAGCAGAGGCTCAGCCCACACAACCCTCTCAGAGCCCAGTGCTTCCTAGTCACTCACCCCAGGGCCTGACTGGAGGGATTCATGACTGTCGCCTGTGCAGGCCCGTGACTCTCCCTTCTCTTACAGTTCAATGATTTGGCCTCCCTGTCACTGACCCTGCTGGACAAAGGTGGGTGTGCCCTGTTCCCAGCCCCCTTGCACACTATCTATAAGAGGCACCATTGTGGCAGCCTCTGTGGTGGTAGGTTGAGGATCCCAGGAACTGGTGTGCAAGTGGTAGGAGTCCTGACAACTGGACATGGGCTCCGGTGACATCCTGTGGTAGCTTAACATGACGTGAGGAGAGATGATCACTGGCCAGTCTGGGTGGCTGAGGCCAGTGGCTAGTGACCACTAGACCCTGGTTAGAAGCCCAGCCTGTTGATGCACCCAAGGTTGACCAGGCAGGACCGGGGGCAGACTGACCTGAAGCAAAGGCAAGGACACTCTGTTCATAGTGGCACCTCTGTCCCCTCATCCCTGCAGAGGACATTGGGGATGGACACAGCAGTGAGGCAGATGTGGATGGCCGCAGCCTGGGTGAACCCCTGGTGAAGCGGGAACGGAGTGACCCCAGCCACCCACTGCAGGGCATCTAGCCCCTTCTCTGGGCGTCTTCCACGGACTTCCGGAAGGCGTCACCTGGCCCTCTAAGGACCTGGACTCTCAGCTGTATCACACTAGTGCCTCTTCAATGATACCATGTTTACTGTGACCCAAGGTGCCATGGGATCCCCACCCACAGGGTGCCAGAGACTGGGGAACTAAGATGGTCATTCAAGCTGCCATACTCTGCTAAAGTGCCCCTCACTCTGGGCTGTCCCCCAGAGGATACAGCAACCAGCTGAGTGTGTGTGAGTTGTGAGGCACATCCCCAGGAAATGTCCCAGCCACCTTGGTGGCTTTCCCACTCAGCTGCTCCCAGCTTAACCACCATTTCAAAGAAAGGCCACTCTAGCAGAGCCCAAAGTGAGAGGAGCCATACTACTGTGAGTCCCCACGCCTAATGGCCTCTCATGGACAGGACAGGCCTCTAGGACGTGCCCTGGGTTACAAGCTAACTGCATCTCATCTCATCCTGGACAGGTCCAAGCCCCAAAAGATAACAGGCTCCAAGCAGGGCCAGTCAAACCCAGATGCTCAGCCCATCTGCTTGACTATAGACTTTCTGTCCAATTCACAGTTGATACCAAGATAACCTGGGGGGCCTGTGCTGGGTTTCCCCAAGTAGCCGCAGGGATCAACACCATGTCCACGCCTCCCAACAGAACTCCAAAACCTGTGCTCACGGCAATGCCTGAGCCACTGCAGTCTTCCAGACACCTCCCCCAAACTAGCCATGCTTGCTGCTGGCCTGTGGCCAACCCCTTCTCAGCCCCAGACCATTAGATCTCTGCGGACAAGTGAACACTAGGCCTGTTGGGCTGCTGTTGCCCTGTGGAGAACCCTTCCCTAACACAACCCTGCCGCTCACACCTAGGAAGCACCTAATGAAATATGATGGGTTGGGTTGGTTTTTCTTTTTTTTTTTTTTTTTTTTTTTTTTGAAAAAAAAATGCCCCCCCAATAGTTTTGTGCTATAATTGTTCTTAGAAGGTTCTTGTGAATGTGTCCATTGCAACATACCTGGCGTCCATGTTTGTTCATTCAGGCGGCACTGGTCACCAACACAGAGCTTTTAGACAGAACAGCTTTAAAGGATGGTTTCCTTCTGGACACCGATGCTTACCGTGACTGGATGACCAGGGTCTCCCCTTTGTGGAAAGCAATACACACTGGATTTTTTGCCTTGCACTATGTTGTCCTTTGTTGACTAGGTAGATCCCCATCCATACTCCAGCTCCAGGGGATCTAATGGGTGCCTTCCAAACTCACTCTGGGACAGCCAGCCTCCCATTTAGCCCCATGGTTCCTCAAAAGCTGAGTCTTTGAGGGAGAGTCCAGGTCTCTCCCTTCTGGGAGTGATGGACTTGTGTCCCTAGCAAGGCCAGCTTGGAGCTGGTGACAGCAGAATCTGCTTGCACAAGGTGGTCCTTCCAGACCCAACAGAAGAAATGCACACTCTTGGTCCTTGCACCCATCAGGTGCTTCTCAAGGTGATGGCAAATGCCAGCCTCTCCCAGGAGCTTGGGGTGTATATCCAGTGGCTCCTTGGTTCATAGATGTATCCAGTAGGTGAGTCAGGTGGTGGTAGGCCTAGCCTGCTTCAACTCTGGTCTCCCACATGATGGAAAGAGAGCTCAAGGGACACTGGTCCTTCATGGTTTGAGGAAAACCTTTTATTAAAGATTTGGGAGCTGGAGAGATAGGTCAGAGGTTTGAGCACTGGCTGCTTCTGCAGAGGACCCGTGTTCTATTCCCAGCACCCACAGGGTGGTTAACAACCATTTGTAGCTGCAGTTATGTGAGATATGACGTCCCCTTATGGCCTCCACAGGTATTGCATGTATAGTGCACAGACACATCTAGGCAAAGCATACACACACATAAAATATTTTTTTTTGTTTGTTTAAAAAGAAAGGTTGGAGGGGCTGAAGAGATGGCTTAGTGGCTAAGAGCACTGACAGCTCTTCCAGAGGTCCTGAGTTCAATTCCCAGCAACCACATGGTGGCTCACGACCATCTGTAATGGGATCCAATGCCTTCTCCTGGTGTGTTTGAAGAGAGTGACAGTGTACTCACATAAATCTTTTAAAAAAAAAAAAAGTGGAGATGCCCACACACAGGGAAATGTTCTTTCTGAAGTGTGCCCTTGCCTCCTAGGTTTCCTCCACTTCTCTGGCTGATGTATCTCCATCCTTGGGTCCTGCTCTGGGCCCTGCCCTACCACCTTTAGTGACTTTGCCCATTCCCAGGACAAAGGTATCCCCCCTTGTTCAGACCACTCACATATTCAGACCTGACTGTTGACAGAAGCAGGTATGAGCTCAGACTTCCCAGAGATTCTTAGGATGGTGGCAGGGGTAGTGTGGCAGGCCATGGGGATGACAGAGCCTGCCTGTCAGACATTCAGGACTAGCCTTTGACCAAGTGTCTTTCTTACCTTCAGTGTCATTGTGAACACTGGGCCAGGCCATTTTGGGGGGCAAACTCTGGGGCACTTTGTTCCCGGGCTCCGTTTGCTCCATGCCACAGATAAAAACACAACCATGAAATTCACAAATGTCCCCAGACACAGCCCAGGATTCCCTGGGAGCCATTTTCTTTAGTATCTCTGTGAATGACGTGAAGCCAGAGGAGGAGGTTAGAAGAGACAGTCTCACTGAAACTGGAATAGGCAGGCCAGCAAGACCCAACAGTCCTTGTCTCTGTCTTCAAAATTCTGGAATTACTGGTGTGTATAACCAGCTAAAACTCAAAGCTAGGGACTCACTACCTAGCTGGTTCACAATTATGTAGACCTGTCTGCCTCTGCCTCACCAAGCATGGGTGAACATGCCCAGTTTATGTGGTGCCAGGGGTTGAACCCAGGACTTTGCTTTTTCCAGAGAACTTCTTGGGGGTTCCCCCAGCCAAATGGAGAGCGCTTCCTCTCTGCATCATGTTTCCTACCCATGATTCACAGCAGTGATGTGAAGCCCATCCATCGCTCTACAAACAGCAGAATCTTTCAAACCCATCAAAACACTCCATCAGCCAGCACTAGATGGGGGAGGCACCAGGAAAAGGAGGCCTCTCTTCACTGTGACCTTAGGAGGGTGGGAGCAGGGGAGAGGGTCCTGGCCAGAAGAAAAGAAACATTTGCCAGAGCCTTGAGCAGGAATGCCTCTCACACAGGAAGCTGTTGGCAAAATTACACTGAGCTGTGTTCAGTGAGTAGATGAAAGGAGCATCGGCCTGCGCACAGGAGGCCCCAGCGGAGGCGGCCTGCACGCAGGAGGCTGGTGCACAGGAGGCCCCAGCACAGGAGACTCCAGTCAGCCCAGCCCTCTGCAGGTGGAGATAGAAAGATTAGGAGTTCAAGGCCATTTCTCAACTACAGAGGATTGAGGCCAGCTTGGGCTATAAGAGTCTTAAAGGAAAAAAAAAGCAAGCTGGTGGTGCATGCCTTGAGGGAGTCTAATTGGCGTGCTAGCCTGGTTGACTTAATTTCCAGCATAGCCAGGACTACTACCTGAGACCCTATCTTAAGAAACGTTTACGAAGAGGTGCTAAGGAGAAGAATGAGGGTCCAGTGGGAAGGTGGCCTTGGGCTTGAGTGGGAGGCAAGCAGTGAGTGACTGAGTATGGAGGCCGGAGGACAGCTAAGTGAGGTCAGTTCTCTCCTTCCACCTTCGCACAGGTTCTGGGTTGCCAGGCCATTCCACCCACTTTACGCACTTCATGGGAGACGGACACCCTTTGGGCACCTTCAGTTTTTTTGAGAAAAGTGGCTGTTGCCTGCCCAACAGCATGCAGCATCTTCCCCTAGCCCACACCTGTTCCCATAAACAACTTGATGGTTCCTGCAATCGACCATCCCTGTCATGCCCCCAACCTGCAACCATGCTGAGGTTGAGCCCAGCTCCCCGAGAGAACACCAAAGCCCCTAAACAGCAGAGGTGACCTCCCTACCTGCCTTCCATAAATTGTGGCTGCATGGGGCACAGGAGAGGTGCAATGACCTGGCAGGAGGAAGGGGACAGCCATTCCCCTCCCAGGTAAGTGTCCATTCCTCTTAGGACACTTTGACTCTAACCACCAAACATACAAGGGAACCCATTTCAGCATGGTGTCTGGAAAAGAAAACCCCACTTCTCAAGAGACCTCAACATGGCCAGCCCCAGGTGACTGACTTTCTTCCTGAGACAGTCTCAGGAAGCTACCAGGCTAGCCTTGAAATTCTGATCCTGTCTCCTCCTACCTCTTCAGTGCTAGGGTTACAACCATGTACCAAACATAGTTTGTACTTGTGAATAACAACTGAGGCCCAAGCACTTTATCAACTGACCCCCAACTTTCTACCAACTGTAGATGAGGCTGTACTATGGGGCCCAGACTGGACTCCAACCTCCCTACCCAGGCAACCTGAATGCCAGGGTAACAATTCAGCTTCGACCCTGATACCTGACACTTCAATTCTGAGGTTCCTGGCTCAACTCTGAAGGCATGTGACTGCCACACACCCCTCCACTGGCCTCACCATGCACTCTTAGCAGTCTTGCCTAGTCGTGGCCACAAGACATGTGTCCACACACAACAGAGAGATCAAATCACTTTAATTGGGGATGGCTCCCAGGTCCAGCCTGGGTCCTATGGCGGCTGTGCCAGCTGGGCCTGTGGTCTGCCTGTGTCTGCTACCTGGCTTCCCTTTCTTGGTGGGCGTGCTGGTTTTTTTCCCCAATTGATGGGACCGCAGGCCAGGGGCCACCGTGTCAGTGACAGGGACCCCAAGATGGGGTAGCGGCTCATCATCCAGGGCCTTGAAGCTGAAAAAGTAATCCACATTGGCCACCGCATCTAAGATCTCAGGAACACTGTAGTCAAAGGACAGCAGATCATCTGGCAGGTGCAAGGAGCGGATGTCGGTTGGGAAGTCATCCCCACCACCACCACTGTCCCGCAGTCCATGGCCAGGACCCCTGTGCAAGGCCACCTCAGGTTCAGTGCCACCAGGGAGACAATCAAAAAGTTTCATGGCATCTTCTAGAAGGACCTTGTCGGGTAGGAAGAACGCACGAGCCACCTCAGGGGGCATGGTCTCGCCTGAGCCCACTGGGGTGACATCCTCCACCTTGGCCACCTTGGGCTCTACAGGTCCAGGAGGGAATCGCAGACCTGGCCTGGCCACACCACCGCTCTGCAGCTCCCTGGAAGCCTCAATGGGCCTCATGGTCACCTGGGGTCCTGGGAACTGGCTGGCGTGGCCACTGAGATGGCCGTAGGGCCCAGGTGGCAGTGTGTGTGCTGTGGGGACTGTGATAAGCAAGGGAGATGGCTTAGTCTCTTTGGGGGTTGGCGGAGGTGCCAGGCCGTCTCTGAGCATCTCCATGAAGTTGAGGGGCCCTCCGTCCCGCATGAAACTGAGAGCCTCAGGCACAGGTTCCTCCAGTGGAAGGTAATGTGTGAGGTACTGTGGCCCACTGGGGGCCGGCTGGTAGTGAGGGTACAGCAGAGGTGGTGGCCCCGGGGTTTTGAGGTAGGATGGGGCCTCCAGCAAGTAGCCACCAGACAAGGCAGGACCCCCAGCCACTGCCACCTTGTACAGGGATGACTGGCCAAAGTCGGAGGTGGCCCACTCGATGCGGTAGATGCGGGGGTCGAAGAAGCAGCCGCAGGGAGCCATCTGGAAGCCTGTGGGTGGCGGACACCTGAGTGGGGCTCCATGGGGCAACCAGCCATGGGGATGCCCAAAGCCCAGGCATGCAGGACACAGCCCTGGCCTCAGAGGAGCCTTGTGAATTGGCTCTGATTACCAGTCATCTGGGGACTCATTGGGGGGCAAGACACTGAAACTGTTGGGGTCCTCTCCTCTGACCCCTCTCAGGGGAACAGTGACCTGAGTTTGGATGCCCAAGCCTCTCGGAAAGCCTTGCCTAGTGGCAGCTACTGTCACCAAAGCAGGCTTCGGCCTGGTCTCCAGTGTCACTTTGAAATGTGGCACTTGAGTTTAGCTATGGGGAGAATCTGTCTGAGGTACAGAGGGGACCCAGGGTCATTTTAGGGTCTCATCTTGGGTGAGTATGGAGCCTGTGCATAGCAGGGCTCAGGGGTGCTGGCTGATACCTGCTGGAGGGGCTGGAAGCACATCCTGGTCCGAGCCGGGGGTCTGATAGTGCAGGTTAGCATTGGCTGTGGACAAAGGCGCCTGGTGGGTGGGGCAGGAGCCCAGGCCCCATGGCCATCACACACCCCTGCCCACCACCACCATCGTACCTACGGTGGGAAGGGGTTCTGGGCCACCTGGCACCTCAGGGCCCTCCAGGCTCTGCAGGCTGAAGCCTTCCTGGGGTATGGCTGGGGGATAGAGGGTTTTGGGGTGCTGCATGGGGGGGCCCGGATGGCAGCAGAGGCACCTCAGGGACAGAGTCCCTCTGGGTTCTGTTTGCCCGGTTGCTAGGTGGAAGGTTCCAGTCCAGGACAGGCTCATCACTTGGGTTCCAGGGGAGGGGGAGGGGGTAGGTAAGAGGTGACTCCTTTCACTCCCTGAGCTAGGTCACTGCTGCTGCAAGTCACCTAATTCAAAGTCACAAGGACACTGGCCAGCAAAACAGGACAGCTGGGAGTCAGAAAACAGTGCAGATGGGGACCAGGTGCCAGCCAAGGCCATCTCCTAGGAGAAGAGAACAGAGGCCACCTCAGGACACCTACAAAAAGGCAAGTGTGATGGAAGGTGCGTGCCAAGGTTCCAGAAATTCAAGGCCAGCCCAGACAACAGGAGATCTTGTCTCAAAAAAACCCCAACAAAATAAAAGAAATTATAGAAGAATAAAATTTATTGTCTCTATTGGCTACTTGTAGGCATTGGCTTTGTGCTTAGGCAGGAAGACAAAGCCAGGAGGTACTGGTCCAAGCAGCATCTCACTGTGGGGACAAAAGTGACAGGTCAGGTCTGGGCCTCCGAGCAACAATTTACAGAGCCCTGGCCAGTGGGTACCTGATGCGAATCCAGTCTGCAGCCTGCTGGCTGGCCATGAGTGTCTCCAGGTAGTCACGGCCTAAGTAATAAGGTGGCCTCTCATTGATCCTCTGTGGAAGTCGCTCGAGCAGGCCCACAGGCACATACCTGTGGGCCAGGAGGGCAGAGGTGGTGATAAGGCCAAGTGAGGCCTGAGGCTCCAATCTCTTACCCCAGCTGCTTGCCTGTTCAATGCCCACCTGCAAAGGAAGGAGAGCCACTCGAGAAGGAAGCGACGGGTCCGCTCCACACCCTGTGTGTCAGAGCCCCAGTGCTCTAGGCCGTAGTGTGTGAAGTCCCTCAGGATGTCCAGGCGCTCAGAGGACGAGATGTCCCAGTGCCTCTGTTCTTTGATCTCCGTGAACAGCCAGGGCTTGAGCAAGGCACCACTACAAAGGGAGATGCTCAGTGAGGACCTGGTGCCTCCTAGCTCCAGGCACCTCAACAGCCGGGCCTCGCCCTCACAGGAGCCCCAAGTGCAGAAAGTTCTAGTGTTGCTGTCCCAGCCCAGCTACTGCTCACCGGGCAACCATGATCCCCGCAACACCTGTCTGCATGGCACAGTTGGCATCCTCAAATGAAAGGATGTCCCCATTTCCTGAGGAGACACAGTGAGGTCTTGACAGTGGCAAGCCCCATAGACATGGGGACATTATCAATCAGTCTGGAGATTTCCAAGGACCAGCATCCTCCCAGTCTTCCCAGTTGAAAGACGTGACCCCAGTGGTTCTGGGTACCTACCAAACAGGGGCATGGGGCTGGCCACCTTGGCACACTGTTCTATGTAGAGCCAATCGGCCAGTCTGGTGTAGCGCTGTTCCCGGGAGCGGCCATGGAGCTGGGGATGGGAGAGCAGTAATGAGGGTCGAAGGTGGCTGGGAACAGGCCGAGGGGTTCAAGAGGTGAAGAAGGGGCAAGAGGGGGCATAGACAGCAAGAAACCAGAAAGAGAGAATGAGGGACCGGGAGAGCCACAGTAACCCCAAGATGTGACCTTACTGCCCCTGACACCCACCGTGACCAGTGCGACACCCCAATCCCTCAGTTCAGGCAGCAGTCGGTGTGCCAGGCTCACACGCTCCTGGACACCTGTGCGCATCTTCACGGTCAATGGCACGTCCAACACCTTCGAGGACAAGGGCAGAGGGAGAGCAAACAGTGAGACTGGAGACTACATGGCAGAATCATGTGGGGATGGAGGACAGACATAGGGCTGCAGAGCCCAGGTTACCTCATTAACGCCCCGCACGATCTGCTGGAACTTGGCGGAGCGATTCATAAGTGCACAGCCACCACCCTGTAGGACACAGAGACCCTGGTGACCTCCCAAGAAACACAGAAACTCCCTACAGGCACCCACATATAGCTGAATTGCCTGCCACCCAACACAGTGTGCTTCATGTCCAGATGGGGAAACTGAGGCACAAGGCCAGCAGGGCAGGGTCCCGGGCATGGCCCACACCCACCCTAGGCTCCAGGGCAGAGCAGCCATTACCTTCTTATAAACAAGGTCGATGGGGCAGCCCACATTGATGTCCACGAAGTCCACGTCAATCGTGCGGTTGAGGAGCTCAGCACATTTGGTCATGGTGTCGGGGAACGCGCCCTCCAGCTGCAGCAGGCAGACTCTGCTCAGGGACTGGCTGTCCTACAGCACTGTTCCCCAACATGGCAACCACCTTCAGAGCAAACACTGACCTGCACCCCAAAGATGTCCTCACAGGGGTGACGCTTGAGCAAAGCCCACTCAGACATCTGTCCCTGGAGCAGGTTCGTGCACATGGCCATCTCACCACAGGTCACATCTGCACCAAAGCGCTTGCAAATGCGGCGAAAGGGTAGGTTTCCACACTGGCTGGGACATGGACATGGTCAGGCCTCAGAGGTCCGTAAAGCAGAGACACTGGACCAGCAATGCCCCAGGGAAGCACTGAGCCACCCACCCCCAGCCACCTCCTACCGTGGTTAAAGGAGCCAGGTACAGCTTTCCACTGATGTCTAGCTGGAGGGGAAATGAACTCGTCAGGCCTCCTTCCACTGTCAACACAAGTTCTCCCTCCCCGCCCCACACCCCAGTGGCTTCCTTCTGCTGCTGGCCGCTGTACGCACCAAGTTCATTTGTCTTAGGAGAAGAGCTCATCTACGACTGGTCTGTCTGGAGGGCTTCTACTTAAGCTTTAAAACCCTAGTCTCAATGTCTTCCCCTTCAAGAGCCTTCCATGGTACCCCTTCCTCCCTTAGCCCTGGTCCTCTGGGGCTGTTCAGGCTCTTTCTGCTGAGACAGGACTGTGGACCACACAGGAGCCTGGCTGCCAAGCTTGCACCTTACCCGCTTCTTCTCACAGGGCCGCAGTCGGATTACGTCCTCATCTGTCAAGGGGCCACAGGTGGGCACAGGGTTGCCTTGTGGGGTGCCGACTCCTCCTACAGTATCTAGCTGGGTGTGGCAGCTATTCTGCTTTGGGGTCAACATGGCCACAGTGGTCTCAGGGACAATAGTGGGCATAGGGCCCTGGGTGAGGTGGCACAGGGCCTGCTCAGCTCGCTCAAAGCATACTTGGCGCTTCCGCAGCTGCTGCTGCAGGGCCCTGTCTAGGCCATTTCGCACAGAAGGGAGTTGTGCACAGCGGGCCACCAACTCCTCGTGCACCAGGTTCTGACCCTCAGGACCCAGGTGTGCTCCAGCAAAGCGACAGGTCATGCTGAAAGGGCACCGGCCGAAGGTGTCGAAGAGCACACAGCGGGGGCCCAGGTCTGCTGGTTTGGTCTCCAGGTAGCGCTGCACATCATGCAGGAAGCGGCAACGGTCTCCAAATGTACATGGAGTGGCCGACTCCTGTGAGGGACATGAAAGGACCAGGAGAGGACTGAGTGGCCAGGGTGAGCAAAGCAACGATTCTCCCATCTATGTGTCCTCGGTGAGTGTCAGCAACCCCAGCATGCCTGTTTTACCAGCTCTAACGCTGGACTGCCAGGTCAAGAACACCAGCTGCTCCTGCACATGATTTGGGTTTGATTCCCAGTAACCAAGTGGCAGCTCAAAACCATCTGTAACTCTAGTTCCAGGACATACAACACCCTCTTTAAAAAAGTAAACTAAAATAGCTGAGCACACCTTTAATCCCAGAACTTGGGAGTGCTTTCTGAGTTCAGGACCAGCCTGGTTTACAGAGTGAGTTCTAGGAGAGACAGGGTTACAAAGAGAAACTCTATCTCAAAAAAACAAAATAAATAAGTGCAAGTGTGATGTGTAGATAGGCTGAGGGTCAGTAACTCTGGAGGTAGGGCCATGGACCAAGGCACTGCTAGGTCGAGGCCCTGTAGGCCAAGGGTCACGCATATATGCGTCACAACACAGCATCTGCAGACTTTGAGCCAAGCCTGTAGAGCAACCCCTCACCTGGAGGAGGGACGGGCAGAGCCTGTCCTTGTCATACTGTGCTGGCTTCATGTGGGGCCGGCTTTTGTTTTGGCCACGGGCCCTCTTGGGCACCTGCCTTTCATGGGACTCAATTGCCATCTCTGTCTTCCCATTCTCCTGCGCATCTTCCAGGCGAATTCTTTTGGCACCTGGCTCAGCTGGGTCTCCTGTGGGCATTTCCCGGCATGCACTCTCCTGCTTGTCTCCATCCAGGTATTCGTGGAACTGTTCTTTGGTGGTGCGGTACCTGCCAGAGCGGGAGAGGCTCAGTGTGCACAGGGAAAGGGGCTTGGGGGCTAATGCCAAGCTCACACGCTTCCGCTTGCAGGAGGCTTTCCCTACTTAGAACCAGCCAGTTTTCACTTGGGGGCACCCTAGTGCCACGGAGACACCTATTTTACACTAGAAGGACCCATTTGTGTCCCTGCTCAGAGAACTGCATTGCCTTAAGGGTTACGACACACAAATACCAACATTCTTGGTAGAATACGAAGAGATTACAAATCAAGCTACCACACTTCCCAGGAGGTCTTTCGACGCGAGCCGGGGTTTGCTTTTTTTTTCTCTCTCTCTCTCTCTCTCTCTCTCGTAGAGACTACAAGCCCCAGCATGCACCTCGGGCCCTGCTTCTTGTTTCCCAAAGCTGCATGTGCGCACAGCCGGCCTAATTGCTTGTAACCAACACATATTACACTCGAGCGTAAGCAGAAGGTAGGTAAAGACTTTGGCGCCTCCGGGATGCCCCTCTCCTGACGCCGCCACACCTCCCAGCATGCACCACTCGCACCGCGACACGAACGCCGGGAAGGCCACATCAGCTTCGCTGACGGGCGCCAGCGACTCACTGAGCTTTAATGGGCGCCACCCCGCGTTCGCACGTGCCAACCCCGGAGTCACCGCCACCACCGCTCTCGGCTGCCGCCTCCGCAGCCTCCGCCATCGACGCCCCTCACACCGGCTTTGGAATGTGGCAGGAAAGTCTTCCGGGTCGCTCGTGTCCTCTGAAGCCTACAGAAAGAAATGCGCACGCTCAGACTACACCAAGAATACTAAGGCGCGCGTGCGCACGACCGCGGGGCGGGGAGGGGCGGGGCGGGGGGTGGGGCAAGGCCGCAGGAACCGGAAGTGCTCAAGGGCCCCGGCGGGGTTCTAGGCGGTCACTGTGGGTCACTGTTAGTTTCGTGGAAGTGAGTCTGTGTGGGGCGAAGGGGCTGCAGCTCACACTGACCGACTTGGCTTTTTTTTCCTTTTAAAAACGTGTCTATTATTTTATAATAACCGCAGCCTGAGCGGTGTTTAATCCCAGCACTGGGGAGGTCGAGCCAGGTGAGTCACTGAGTTCAAGGCCAGCCTGATCTATAGAGTGAGGTCCAGAACAGCCTGAGCTCCACAGAGAAACCCTGTCTCAGAAAACAAAAAAAAAATTGCAACAGCTTTGAAGGATCAAATGACTTCACGGGGACACGCTCTCTTTTGACAGCGCCCTTCGTGAGCCACTGTGGCCCATAAACGCGTGGCAATTTGTATTACTTTTATTGTGCTGCCTTTTTTTTTTTTTTTTTGAGACAGTGCCTCACTATGTAGCCCAGGCAGGCCTCGAATTCACAAAGATCCTCCTGCCTCTGCCTCCCGAGTGCTGAGATTAAAGGTGTGTGCCAGCATTACTTTGAAAGTGACATTTACGCCAGGCAGTGGTGTCGCACGCCTTTAATCCCAGCACTTGGGAGGTAGAGACAGGTGGATTTCTGAGTTCAAGGCCAGCCTGGTCTACAGAGTGAGTTCCAGGACAGCCAGGGCTACACAGAGAAACCCTGTCTCGAAACACCTCCCTCCCACCCACCCCCCAAAAAAGAAAGAAAGTGACATTTACTCATCTATTATGTGTGTGTGTATCTCCTGTGTGTCACACTTACGTGGAGGCCATATGACAATTTCGGAGGTTCCCATGTCGGTCCCGGGATTGAACTCGGCCCCTTGAGCTTGGTATCAAGCGCTTCTGTATACCGATCCTGCAATTACTACTTTAATAAAAATTTGCTTAGGGGCTGGAGAGATGGCTTAGCGGGTAAGAGCACTGACTGCTCTTCCAAAGGTCCTGAGTTCAAATCCCAGCAACCACATGGTGGCTCACAACTATCCATAGTAAGATCTGATGCCCTCTTCTGCAGTGTCTGAAGACAACTATAGTGTACTCACATAAAATAAATAAATAAATCTTTTTTAAAATTTGCTTAAACATTTAAGAACGGCACTTGGGAGGATTGGGAGGTAGTGTCTCATTTATTTAATTCATGGAGAAGGGGGCTTACCTTGTAGTTCAGGCTGTCCCGCAATGCACGAACTAGACTCTCCTGGTTGTGTAACATAAGGGGAAACCGAGGCCCAGAGAGGGAAAGTGATTAATTAGCCTTAGACCTCAATAGCGCCCTGTGTGCTCCCTTGCTCTCTACCGCCTCCACTGGGTAAGACGGGAATAACTGCATTTAAGGCTGGGGCTCCTTTGTAGCGGCTGCAAAGGGCAATGACAGGAACAAGATCCCTTCCTCAAAGCGACTTCGTCCTCTTCTGTGCAAAGCAACCCGGGCTGGCTTCCCACAGGAGGCGTGACAGCCTGGCCGTAGATAACTGAAACAGTGCAGCATTCATGGTGATGTCACAATGGTGCTGACCCCTCACCAGGAGCTCAGCGGCAAGTGAGAGTTTACTGTCTGCCAGGCCCTGTTCCAGTCCCAAGCACAGATTCCATCCGGGCCTCCTGTCTCTCCTCCTACCCGACCCCAGTCCTTCCGCGTCCAAGGATGGACCCACTCCATTCACACCATTCCACCCAGCACAGAAAGTACACCGACCCCTTTCTCCTCTAGCAGTTTCCACACCCAAGTCACCTGGCAAAGTGCCTTTGGGCGAGTCTGTGGCTCCCTCAACTGAGGGATCCAGGTAATCCCCTGGAGCTACAGCAATTCAGCCTGATTTGAGCTGACACCAGGAAGTGAGGGAGGCAGGTGGCTGTGGCCCTGCTTGCACTTAAGGAGACGTGGGCACCAAGCAGGGGCAGGGAAGACCAAAGGAACCCACTGCTGCCTCCTCCCATCTTCCTCTGTGTGTCTCTTCTATTCTTCCTATTTATTACCCTCAACGATTTTATCTTTTTTTTTTTTTTAAGATAAAGTCTCAGGTAGCATAGGCTAGTCTCCAACTCACTGTGGCCAGAAATGACCTTGAATTCCTGATATTCCTACCTCCACCTCTCAAGTGTGTCTGCCACCATGCTTGGCCAAATCTCATTTTTGTCCTTTTGTGATAAAGACTCGCTTTCCATTCCAAGGCAACCCCAAACTCACGGCTGTGCCCCTGCCTCATCTTCCCGAATGGCCTAGCTTTACAGGCTGGGCTCCCTCCTTTTCTGTCTCCAGTTCTGTGTCCAACGGGGTACCCCCACCCCCACCTCTGGGCCGCCCCTCCCCCCCTTGGGTCTAGCAGGTGCAGTCCTGGGCTGGATGCCCACGGCTGGCCTCCCGGATTTGTGTTGCAGATTCCTTTATCTACGCCTGCAGCTGGGTCCTTATCTCGGGGCTGCAGGTCGGGAGCAGGGGGATTAGAGCAGCCAGGGCCAAGCGGGTTGCGGAGAGCTCAGCATTACAGCTTCTGGCGGCGCCTGCAAGTGCGCGCGCGCGCAACACAGCCTGCGAGACAGCCCGTCCCAACCCCGCCCACTGAGCTAGGTCCCGCCCACCCCGGCCCCCAGCCCCTTCCGCAGGAGCCGCTGCCCAGGTGGCCCGCTTGATGCGTTTCCCACCTTCCTGACCTCGGAGGCGGCAGGGACCTGGCCTCCACCTCTGACCCCATGCTGTCGATGGCTCTCAGGAGAACATCTCCGGTCCTGTTTTTACCATCCCAGCCTAGATCGGCAGCTTCGCTCCTTCCTGCTGCCCACGGGCTGCTAGGGTCCCTTCTTGGCCTCAGTTTGCCCTTGACACCCCCACCCCCACCAAGTGATGCAAGAGGCCCCTCTGCGTCTCCCAAGCTAAGCGTGACAGTCACCCCAAAGTCCCAGAACCCAATATTGGAAACCCTGGAGGCAGGAGCGTGGGGATTTCCAGGCCAGCCTAGGCAAGGCCTTGTCCACCCAGTGCTGCTCTCAGAGGGTGGAGCCCTCGCTGGAACCACTGAAGCCCTGGTTCCATCCCTAGCACCACAGAACTAGCACAGGGAACATGCCCAGAGAATCAGGAGTTCAAGGTCATCCTTGACTACATAGCAAGTAGTCAAAGCCCCAAACCAAACCCATGCTAGAAGGGAGCCCCGAGGATAACCCTGTCCTATAGAGGGTACCCAAGGCTGGGCCCGGAACACACCTAGGAGCTATTTCACAGATGGCTAAACTGAGGCTAGGCAATCTCTTTCATCTCAATACACACTGCTGCATGGTGCATGGGAAGTTAATAGTCATATAAGGTGGTCCAGGGGGACAGAGGACACACTGAGTTCCCAGCCACCTCCAACCCCTCTGGGCTGGCCCCTGGGAGCTCCCTTTGGGAGGTGGGGTGTCCATCCTTCAAACTGCTGAACCTGTGCCAATTCCTAAAACTAAGATGGAAACTTCCTAACCAGCCAAGTTCATGTTTTGGCCAGAGGCCGCCAGCCTCCCAGAACCTTGGCCTGGGTCTCCACCCAAGAACAGAGTGCTTCCCCTTGGGAATGATGGCCTCCAGGAAAGGTCAGGCCGGCTCTGGAGGGGGTGGTGGGGATGGACAGGACCCAGACATTCAGTAAAGTCCCCAATGTTGTGATCATAAAAAGATAAAGAAATATAAGGAGACATGTTCTATGGGGATGTGGTGAGGTGTGGGGCAAGGGGTTCCTCAGCGGACCCATGCCAAGGCATCCCTTCCCCTGAGAGACCAACCACATGATGGTATAGTTAGATTAGAGTTTATTCAGGGCATGGGGAGGGGGTAGTTAAGACAGTAGCAGAGACAGAGAGAAGGAGAGGGTAGAGAAGTAGAGGCCGGCCATGACTGTGTGGAGAAACTGGGAAGGGGATGTGGAGAGGGGGCAGGAGCAAGAGGAAGAGACGAGAGAGTAAGAGAGGGAGAGGGGCCAAGCAGCCCCTTTTATGGTGGGCCAGGCCTACCTGGCTCTTGCCAGGTAATTGTGGGGGTGGAGTCCAGACAGAATACCAACACCCAAGACTCAGACTCTTGCTGTGAGACTTGGAGCCTGCTGCATGACTTCTCTGAACCTCAGGTTTCACAACCACCTGTCGATTACCAAACAGGCTGTTGGCAGAGCAGGCTGTGGCTGCTGTTGCTTGGAGATGCAGGAACAGATAGATGCAGAAGGAAAATGAATTCCAGCACAAGGTGGGTGGGGGCTCTGAACTCAGGCTGCCATCATCTCTACCAGGGCCCCACATCCTGGTTGAAATGGATCAAAGAAAGGGACTGTATGTGTCTGTGTATCTTTGAGCCTCCGTTTCCCCATATCTAGGCTCTGGTAGGACACCAGATGCTACCCCACATTTGTCCCCATGCTGTGAGAGGTTCAAATGTTGTTGAAACTGGTCCCTAGTCCTACATAGCCTGCATCTGGGACAAGAGTCTAAACATAAAATACTGTAAACACTGAAGCCCAGCAACCCTGAGGTCCGTTGCCTAGACGGCTGTGACCCTTCTCCAAGGGGGTGACATCAACCGGCTGGTCTCCCTGGAGCATGTCCCTCACCCAACAAGATCCCAGTGGGGGATCAACCTCATCTTAGCTGGCGTAAGAATAAAGAATTCTGGGAGAATTCTGACAGTGTGTGTGTGTGTGTGTGTGTGTGTGTGTGTGTGTATCCATTCCAGCTGAGGTATGACTCACAGAGCATGACAGGGTGTCTGTCAGTTGCTGTCTGTATAAAGGGGTGGCAGAATGTGTGGGTGATCTGGAAGACTATTGGAATAGATGACACTTGTATTTCTGGTGTGACCACGTCCAGCCCTGAGCACTTTGGGTATCTGAGGCTGGTGAGATTCCCTGTAAGTATTTGTAACAAACCATATGCCCAGAAATGGGGTCATAGGTGGGTAAACCTTTTGCTCCTGACTCACCTGGTGGTGTCAGCTCTACTCTCGCACCCCTATCCCAGAGGAAGAGCCCAGTCTTTCAACTTGCTGTTGCCAGGACAACCATTTTATGAGCGTCCACATGGTGGGCACATGTGTGTGTCCTGCTCCCCACATGTCTGTCTGCCCCACCCCCAGTCACAGCTGGGCTGGGTGAACAGAGGTGGACACAGGACGCCTGGTGACAGCTTCATGGGGGCTGGCCCAGTAGGGGTGGGCTCTGGCTAGCTCTGTATGCAGGGAGGCCCTGGCCTCTCACCCCAGCCCCCCACGTGTGTCATGTGTGTGCCCACAGGAGCTGTTGTATGCTATATGTATCCGTGTGGGTCTTTGACCAGTGACAGGTGTGACAGAGGAGACAGGGAGCAGCTGTATTTATTGTATTGCCTGGTGTGGGTCTGTGTGTGTCACCCAGCACCAGCTGGAGCAGATCTGAGTGTGTGTGCAGGAGCCTCAGTGGTGTGAATCTGTGTGTTTCTGGTATGTACAGAGCCTACAGTTAAGTGTCCTACTGTCAAAGCTCTGTGTGTGCTAGCATGTGCTCACCAAGTGACAACAGGGATGGGAAAGATGTACCTTTGCATAAAGCACAGGTTGGAAGGACCCACCCTGATGTCCCATCTCCCCATGCCAGGCCCTCACCCCATCACTCTTGTGTATGCCAAGCCCTTGCCCCATCTCTCTTGTGGCACACCCTCATCCCATCTCTCTTGTGCCAGGCCCTCACCCATCTCCTCCATGCCAGACTCTTACCTATCTCCCCCAGGTCCCCAGCCGACCCCACCTTTGTCCTATCTCCCCCACCCACATCCTTGCCCCATCTCCCTGTCCCATCCCCACCATGCACACCCTGACCCTATCCTCCACCTCAGCCCTGCCATGCCCTGGGCCCTGAGAAGCCCCAGGCACAGGAAGGAATCAGCTGCCTCAGGTCTCTGAACACACAGGTGACTTTCAGAGTCTGCTGTTCTGACCCACGGAGTCAAATAAACCCTCATTACCAATTGCACCCGACATGCACATGAGCACAAACTCCACGGGCGTGGGGGTTCCCCAGCGTAGGCCCTTGGGGCTGTTTGGGAGGTTGGTCCTGAAAAGGCTTCTGGGATAAGTTGTCCTTAAATCAGCAGCAGGTGGCAGCCAAGGGAGCTGGGGAGGAGCTGGCAAGGGATGTCAAAGAGGGCGGAGACTCAACCCTGGTTTCTCAGCAACTAGGTGTGACAAGGGCGTGGCCAAAGCCAGTCTCGCCCCACCCACCCCGTCTCTGAGTGACCGAGCTCCGCTAGGGGGCGCTTGCGGATCGCAGAAAGAGTAGGGTGTGGTGGGTTTGAGTGATCAAGTCCCAGACAGGGTGCTTTTGGGAGGGAAGTCATTTGTGAGAAAGGCCCCTTCCCATGGTGCTCTGCAGGATGGTGGGAAGCACTGATGGGCTTAGTTCACTGCGAACAACAGGATCTTCAATCCTACATAATCTAGGGTGTCTGAGAAGAGATCGAACTCAGTTTCCCTGAGAGGGTTTTCTTGGAGAGGATTGAGGGTGGGCTTAGGAGTGGGAAGGACTTGTGAGGAGACCATGGCGGGCTGCAGAGTGGCCTTTGGTTGGGAGGGAGGGTTTCGGGTGTCTTGGGACTCTTAGATGGCTTCAGAGCGCCGGGAACAGCAATTTGGGCCGAGGGCGATGCTGTAGAGATTCTCCCTCGTTAGTACCTCGTTAGTGGAGCTAGGTAGGGAGTTGGGGACCTGGGGCAGGAATGTGCAAAATTAGTGAGGACTAGATTCGGCGCTCAAAGTCTCGGGTAAAGGAGAGTCCCCGGAGGAGTGGATCGACCGACTGATCCATGGAGCAGTGTGGCTGTTTAGGGCCTCCCACCTTCCTGCCACCTGCTCTCCCAGAGCACCCCTACAGCTGTGGGCAGGACGAGGGAGGCTCCCGAGCCCGGGAAACCCTACGCCACGCCCACGTCCACGCCTCCGGGAAGGCCACGCCCCCTCGAGCCCAGCCGGTCTGAGGTGCGCGGTGGGAGCGGAGGGAGAGCGCGCGGTGGCTTCGTCCGTGTGCCCCGCGCCCGGCGCTCCTCGGGTGGCCCCGCGTCTTGAGCGCGCTCCAGCCTCCCACGCGCGCCGCCCCGGGGTTCACTGAGCCCGGCGAGCCCTGGGAAGACAGAGAAAGAGAGGCCAGGGGGGAAACCCCATGGCCCGGCCCGTGTCCCGCACCCTGTGCGGTGGCCTCCTCCGGCACGAGGTCCCCGGGTCGCCTCCGGTCCCCGCGATCCGGATGGCGCACGCAGTGGCTGGGGCCGGGCCGGGCTCGGGTAGTCGGAGGAGTCACCACTGACCGGGTCATCTGGAGCCCGTGGCAGGTAAGCGGAGTCCCGGGGTGCAGTGCGGGGGGGTCCCCAAGTTCCCCCTCCCAGGTCACTGCCGGGCTCCGTACACGACGGGGTGCGCTCTGGGCTCCCACGACCCCCCTGGTGACTGAGGAAGGCTGCTGGACCTGCGGGCCCCCGTGGGCGCCCCGTCGGTCGGGGAGAATGGAGTAGGGGGACTTCTTGGTCACAAGAAACCCTGGGAGGGGGCCCAGGCGGGCAGCCCTGCGGCGCACAGAAGTAAACAGTCAGGGGCGCATTCCCTGCGTTCCCGGGGACACCGTGTCCTCCCCGGTAAGGGCCGGGTCACTGGGCTCCTGAATCGCTCTTCAGCCACAAGAGGGCGTGGGGCTCTTTGGTGGAGGGGGGGTCCCTTAAGGGCAAAGCTCAGATTAGAAACGGGGGTATGTTCCCCACTTTCCGAGTTCTTGTTCCAGATTATTTCCCAAATAACTCGGTTTATGGGTGAGAAGTCACCAGACCCACCCAAGGTTGCTGCAGAGAGTGGGCAGACTTCAGATGGGACCGGAGGCAGAAATCCTGAAGCCCAGGGTAGATGCTGAGATGCGCACGCGTGCATGTGTTTGTGTGTGTGTGTGTGTGTGTGTATTGGTGTGTGTGGAGGTTGCCACCTGCCTGCCTCACTGGGTCTGGCTGGGGAACTTCGAAGGGGAGTGCTGGGAACTGGACCTCTGGGTTTCTGTCCCACCACCTTCGCCGGGCTTCACATCCCTGATGTTCTGGGGCACCCTTTGTGTGTCACTGCCCTGAGCTGAGGAAGCCCCATGGGGTGTGACTGGCAGCATGTCAGTAGCGGGTAGATTCCAGCCTGACCAGCTCGTCCCACCCCAGCCCCTTGCCCCAGCCAGGGCCCCGACAATCCCTCCTGCTCTTACATCTGCTTTTTCATCGGGGACCTGGGTCCTGAGCCCGCTGCAAACCCCTATGCAACCACAAAGGGCTGGCTGTACCAGGTAATAAGAAATGTCCCCCTTAGCTGGGTTACACCCCATCATCACCCAGGCACCCTCCTCAGCTGGGTACTCCACCCCAGCCGGGCATCCTTTCCCGAAATGCTACCATCCTGTTCTCAGAATTAAATAAAAAACAATCACACAACTTGGAGCCAAGCACCCAAAGAAAACCAAAAACAAAACAAAAAAAAAAAAAAAAAAAAAAAAAAAAAAAAGAAAGAAAGAAAGAAAGAAAAGAAAACCCAACAAACACAAAACCAGAGATGTTTTCGACAAATGTTTGCCTGTGGGCAGTGTCTTAGAGGCAGACACACTGGCATCCACAGAGGACGTGGGAACTCGTGTGACTAGGTGATGAGCGGAGACTCTGGAGGAGCAGGAGACTTAGGGAAGACTTCCTGGAGGAGGGGCATTACAACTGGGGCTGAGCAGGATGAGTAGGAGTCTTGTAAGTGGGGAAGAAAGAGACAGTGCTTGACTTGTTTAGGGACAGTCAGGGTAATCCAGTGGTAGTGGTGTGGAGAATGTTCTGGAAGGTTGACTGAGGAAGAATGGGGAATAGATGTGGTGCCTCCAGCCTGTTGTCACACTACTCAGGATCCGGAGGCAGGAGCATCAGGAGTTCAAGGTCAGCCTTGGCTACATAGGGTCCAACCTGGGTTACACTGACTCAAAAGAGAGATGAGAGCAGTTACAAATAAGTCAATGAACTTGAGAGGCAGAGGCAGGCAGATTTCTGAGTTCGAGGCCAGCCTGGTCTACAGAGTGAGTTCCAGGACAGCCAGAGATATACAGAGAAACCCTGTCTCAAAAAATCAAAAATAAACAAACAAACAAAAACATGAGACCTGAGGTCTTGTGATGACCACACAGCCTGTGACACCAGCTCCAGGGTCGACGCCTCTGCATTTGCCTCGCACTCACACCTATATTTAAAATAATGAAAATAATTCTTTTAAAAAGTCAATAAATAAACAGAATAAAAGGAAAAAGAAAGTCCCGGGCCACCTAGACTCCCAGCTCCCGGCTGGGGAAACTGAGGCTTGGAGAACAGACACCTTTATCTAGGACCTGAGACCAAACTTTGAATTTGGGAAGGAAGGAGAGGGCAGGCAAGTCCCCTCCCTCCCCACCCTGTTACTGCCGCATCCCGGGCCTGCCTCAGTTTCCCTTCCAAGCCAGATGGTCAGGACTCTAGCGGATGACTCCTCTCAGCCACCCTCAGGGCCCCGCGCCAGCGGCTCAGCCCGCATTAGCCTGATCCGGTTATGCGCGGGGCCTCCTGCTCACAATCAGCCCCAGGGCTGGCAAGCACAGCTGTGCTGTGTGTCCTGCCGCGGAAAGTTCACCTTTCTGGTCCTGCTTGGTGTGCGCTGGAGAGGGGGTGAAGGGAACAGGGAGTAACGGGGTGGGAAGGAAAAGGACTTCCCAGCGGAGGCTGCAGAGTCGCGGAGACTCTACCCCCTTCCCCATTTTAAATCTAACTGCTGAGCGACGTTGAGCCACCACTGTCCTATGTTTAAGAATGTATGGAGACAGGGTGGCTAAGCTGACAGTTGCCCCTCTGACTTCCGCACAGGCACGCTGCGGGGCGTGCTCCCGCAGACATACACATGGAAATAAGATGAAATCTCTTTAAGTGTAGGAGGGCATTGGAACTGGGGCTTTGAGATACGAGCAGGAGTTTGGTCAATGGGGCATTGCTTGGGCTCTAGAGGTGCAGCAGCCCTGGGGTTCTTGCCCCTTCTCTCGACTGGGAGGGAGCGACTGTGTTCCCCCCTCAACCCATCAAGCCCCAAATGCCTCCCCAGGCCACGGCCCCCACAGCTCATCAGAACCAGCTGTGCTCCGCAGATGTTGTTGCCTTGCCCTCAGATGTGCGTCCCGCCAGCGGGTGGGGCCCTCGGAAGGAGGTGAGGACCCAGGCTCCGGGAGGCCTCAGTTTCCCCATCTGGAACCACTAAGAACACATAGACTGTCTGGGAAAAACTGTTCGTGCTGATGGGAAAACTGAGGCTCAGACTCTGGAAAGTACAGGTCTGGGAGTCCCTCCTCCCCCGGTGACCCCCAAACCGAAAGCGGTAGCACACGTCACGCTGGCACTCAGGAGGAGGCAGGAGTGCAGCAAGCTACCAAGGGGTGAGCAGGCAGAGAAAGAAACAGGTTCAGAAAACTGAACTTCGGCCCTCCTCTCCCCGCACCTTTTGGCTTTGACTGAAGATGGGGAAACCAAGTCACAGCAGAACGGCAGCGGGGTTGGGGAAGTTGCCACGGAGACGGGGCAACCCTCCTGGTCCTAGTGGAGGAACCAAGACTTGAAGGATGAGTAGGAGTTTGAGGCTGGTGTGGTTAGGGCTACTAGCCACGGTGCCCAGGCATGCGCACACCTCCTCTGCATACACTAGTGGGTCTTCTGGACATAACTGCAGATGGGGAAACTGAGGCTGGGAGGAACGCTTGCCAGGATGTGGTGACCCTTGGCCCCCTTCCAGGAGCCTCTGCGCACCTACGTCACGCCCCCGAGGATACCCCCGCCCCTTCCGTGCCAGACACAAACCAGTCGGGTGACCCCAGACAGAGGGGCCATTGTTTATGGGTTCAGAGCTCGGCTGGGGGTGCGCGGTCCGAGACCACTGGGTGGGTGCAACCGGGCCACCCCCGGTACTGGCATTTCCGCTGTCACGATTCCTTATAGAGCCCAAAGAAGAAACTGAGGCACTGCCTCCAGAGGGATGGTAATAAGGCACGGGCCTTGGGCGTGAGGGCGGTCATGCCAGGACAACTAACTCCTGGCCGCAGACGCGGAGGACGTGTGGGCAGCGCTCAGGCCCTGTCATTCCGCCCCGGGGACCCCACGTCCACTCCTGGCCTCCATGGACAGCACATGTGATTTGGACTTGAGTTGAATTCAGAGTGGAGCTTAGGCAAACCATCGGTGCCCAATAAATGTCAGACGAGGACAAATGCACGCATGGTTTACTGGTACAATGGACAATGGAGGGTCTTGAAGCCTCAGTATATAGTTGGTGCTCAATAACCAAGCGGGCCGGGGCTGCAGACTGAACCTCGGGTCCAAGCAGGGGAGGAGGATCAGAGCGCAGGGCCAGCCTGGGGTAAATCTCAAAAGGAAAAACAAAACAAAAAATAGCCAAACCATGCTGACCATGGCGAGCCTCTACCTGCTCTGTGCCTCAGTTTCCCCAAATGTCTCCTGTGTACTCAGCATCAGGCCTGGTACACGGTTGGCACCTGTGTTGGGGCCATGCAAATTGAATGCAAACATCTTCCGGGCCACAGCACACTGGGTAAGACAGGAGGTGGCCTAGCCTCAGGGAACTTGGGCACTGGTTTCGAGGGTGCGGGTGTTTAGACACAGACTGTGTGCAGTGAACAGGAGTACTAATACCTTGATGGAAGGGGTGCAGCCTGGTAGGGGAAGCTGAGGCACACGGTAGATTATGAGGGCTAGAGCCCACCTCCTGCTGCCACTCTCTCCCTACTTGGGTCCCCTATCTATTGCTAGGACACGCCAGGCCCCCTCAGCAAAGGTCAAGGCCTTTGCACCCACCATTGCCCCAAATGAGATACCACTGGGCTCCCACCGCATCCTGCCACTCGCACACTCACCCCCACTCCATCGTCTCCCCGCAGGCCGAGGCCCAGGATGAGGCGCTGGAAGGCGGCGGCCCTGGTGTCGCTCATCTGCAGCTCCCTGCTATCTGTCTGGATGTGCCAGGAGGGTCTGCTCTTGGGCCACCGCCTGGGACCCGCGCTCGCCCCGCTACGACGCCCTCCACGCACCCTGGACGCCCGCATCGCCCGCCTGGCCCAGTGTAAGTCCCACCCCCGAAGGAAGGGGGGCTTCGTGAAAAAGGTGCCTGGTGGGTCCACCCTCCAGTGGGGGAAACCAAGGCTCAGGGGGTCAGAGGCGGTCATGGAGCAGTCAACCAGCACTGACTAGAGAGGGCGTGGCCGGCTGCACGCGCAACACCACGGAGCCCCTTAGAGATGCTGGAGCCACTGGGATGCTGGAGCCAGGGTCCAAGCCCCCGCCACTTAGGACTGCGCACGCGCAGCGCGGGCCAGAGCCCTCGCGACCCAATCCCTTGTCTCCTTCTTCCCGCCACAGATCGCGCTCTGCTACAGGGCGCCCCCGACGCGGTGGAGCTTCGGGAACTTTCTCCCTGGGCTGCCCGCATCCCGGGGCCGCGCCGTCGAGCGGGTCCCCGGCGGCGGCGTGCGCGGCCTGGCGCGCGGCCCTGCGGCCTGCGGGAGCTCGAGGTGCGCGTGAGCGAGCTGGGCCTGGGCTACACGTCGGACGAGACCGTGCTGTTCCGCTACTGCGCAGGCGCGTGCGAGGCGGCCATCCGTATCTACGACCTGGGCCTGCGGCGCCTGCGCCAGCGGAGGCGCGTGCGCAAAGAGCGGGCGCGGGCGCACCCGTGCTGCCGCCCGACGGCCTACGAGGACGAGGTGTCCTTCTTGGACGTGCACAGCCGCTACCACACGCTGCAAGAGCTGTCGGCGCGGGAATGTGCGTGCGTGTGACCTGCGAAAGGGCCCCGCCGACCCTCGCGAGAACTGAATTAGCATAAAGTGTGGGAACTCGTGTGCCTCTGTTCATTCACGCTCTGCGGGGGCCGGGGTGTGGATGGGGGTAGCCCGTCCTGACGGCCTGGGAGAAAACAAAGAGAAGGCAGTCGTGGGAAATGGCCTTGCTGGATGAGCCCACAGAAAATGATGCTTGTGGCCACATGGGCCTGTAACCAAGGCCCTGGACAGTTATATAGGAGAGGCCCAGGGTAGAGTTCAGAGTTCACCATCTCTCTTGAGATTTCTATTGCTGTGTGGAAACACCATGACCAAAAACCAAGTTGGGGAGGAAAGTGTTTATTCGGCTTATTCTTCCATATCACTGTGACACACCAAAGGAAGTCAGGACAGGAACTCAAGCGGGGCAGGAACCTGGAGGCAGGAGCACAGGCCTGAAGGGTACTGCTTATTGGCTTGCTCAGCCTGCTTTCTTACAGAATCCAGGGCCACCGGCCCAGGGATGGCACCACCCACAGTGGGCTGGGCCCTCCCCCATCAATCACTAATTAAGAAAATGCCTCACAGCTGGATCTCATGGAAGCATTTCTTCAAGTGAGGCTCCTTTCTGGGATGATGCTACATTGTGTCAAGTTGACACACAGATCACAGCAGGACACCCTCTGAGACCACCCACCATTGTTATACCCTACTGAAAGTCAGGTGGGGGCTGGCGAGGCTGCTTGGAAGTTAGACAACCAGCTGCTCTTGCAGAATACCTGGATTCGAATCTCAGCACCCGCATGGCAACTCACAGCCAGCGACTCAGCTCCAGAGTGACAGCCCCTTCTGTCCTTGGGTACCACGTGCCTATGGTACAGACAAAACATACATAGTATGTCCATCTTCTTTTTACGAGAGAGTAAATACAGAGTAAGGAAGGAGAGAGTAGGAAGAAGGTGATACCCAGTGTGGCTGGCCAAGTTTGTCTTTCCAACCCTGGGTCACAACTTTTAGACTAGCCTGGGCTACACAGTAACTAGCTTCCCTGAGGGCCTGTCATCTCTGGAGAACTAGAGCTATATCTCCTTCTCTAGCTAGAAATACCCATTTCTCACTACCCACCTCATGCGGACAGGTCTGGAGTGGGTGCCAGCCCCAAGCTGACACTTGCCAGGCATGGCTGGGTCCCCAAGGATGTAGGTCCTGCATCTCTAAAACCTTAGCTGGGCATGGAAAGATGGGCTATACCATAGGCTGGGGCACAGATGCCTTGGCCTTGGTGTCACTTTGATGCCTGGCTGGCTTCCAGGGTGTCAGGTAGTGTTGGGCTCCCAGAGATTGGGATGGGAGGTCTGGGGTCCCACAGTGGAAAACGGGTGAGGAAGGGTGCCGTGTGACAAGACTTTTCCTGGGGAGGTGCAACACAGAGAGCAGACAGACAGCTTTTATTATTGATCACTGTGGCAGGGAGGGGTTTAGTGAAGCTGGTCGGTTTCAGGGACTTCCTGAAGCTGTTTTAACTCCCTGTTTCAGGAGCTTTCTGCAGATGGAATATTTCAATTTGGGAGGAAAGTGATATTGATGGCAGTTTGACAGGCACATCATATCCACCTAATAAAACCATAGATATTTCTTCCCTGTCAGGGCCTAGGACCTCCGCAACCACAGGCTTGATCCTGTCAGTACTAAATGTAAATTTGTTCTGTGGAGCATCTCTTAAGTCGGTTCTGAAGGTTGTTGGTGTCAATCACAACAGCCAAGTCACTATTGTACATAGGCATGTGGTGTCTCAGCACGTGGGGTCCTTGGTTGAGCAGCAGTGTTGGGGTCAGTTCTCTACCAGCAGCCTGTGTGACCTCCCCCACTCCAGCTCTGAAAGCCAGGCCACAGGGCAAGAGTTTCCAGGTCAGTCTCAGCTTCATTTCTCTGTGTCCTGAAGTCACAATGTGCGCATGCGGTGCCTTCAGCAGTGAGGTCTACTCCTGTATGAGAATCAACAGCAGCAGCCACAGCCTTTATGTTCATGGGTACTAAGGGCACTCCCTGGCCAACAGCTCATGGGGGTAGCCCACCTAGCACTGGAGTCTCCATTCAATAACCCTATGGCTTTGCAGAATGTAGGGTTTGTTCTGGATTTAAATGTTTTTCTTAAAAAAAAAAAAAAGATTTATTTGTTTAATGTATATGAGTACACTGTAGCTGCCTTCATACACACCAGAAGAGGGCATCAGATCCCATTACAGATGGTCGTGAGCCAATATGTGGTTGCTGGGATTTGAACTCAAGACCTCTGGAAGAGCAGTCAGTTCTCTTAACAGCTGAGCCATCTCTCTAGCCCTTGGATTTAAATCTTTTAGTTATTTTCTTGAACCATTTTTCCTTCCAGTTAACCCAGCCCTGGCAGGGTTGTGAGGCAGATGGAAGTCTCATCTGCAGGACACAAGGGTTGGTGTTACATCATCTACACAACATTGTCCAGAGGATGGGCAGGACACAGCAACATCCCATAACAAATGGTGGGGTCACAAAGATAACAGCAATGGATCCTATTGAAGTCCATTGTCCTCGTTACTCAGTGATGGGAGTGACCCCAGAAGTTCACAACTAAGATACACAGGTGTACAGAAGCACAGGAATTGTCCATCCATTTGTATCAATCATTTCCCACACAGATCATGGCTGGAGGCAAAGCACGGTCAGGAGTTGCTACTTAGCTCCCTGCTGCCCTCTGAGCCATTGATTTGAGTGTCCTGGAGCTCTTTCTGAGTCTCCCTACATTTCGTCATGTCTGATGAAATCAGGGCGCCTGACTGAATCCACTCAAACCTGCTCAGGGCCAAAGGGCACGAAACCCTGCTGTCCTCCCAGGGACTGATGGCCCTCTGGGTCACAGTAGCCCAGGTTGGCACAGTGGAAATAGTTGGTCACCTGTGTTCTCTCATGCTCCCAGCATGCAGTGGGGGGGTTCTATCAGTTCCTCCTTAGGAACTCCACCAGACACAGGTCCTGCCACATCTCTCTGAGGAATGCAGACAGACTTCCTCATCAGCATTGCTGATCTTTCATTTTGTTCTCTCTCAATATTCAGCTGTTCTTTTCATGCCAGTCTAAGTCACTGAGATCTGCCAAAGCCTTTCCTACTTCATAAAGCTATTGTCCTCCCCACAACCCCCAATAAGCTCTGTGAAGCCACTAAAGCTGCAGACCTGCTCTGAGGTCCCCACTGGGTCAGCCTTTTCTTTAATCTGTGAACACAGTTCTATCTGGCCCAATGAGCTGGGGTTCGTACACAGCTCCTCTTCTCCCTGGTTCCCTGCCCCTCCTCCATGGTCCTCCAGACCCTATATGTGGGACCTTAGATGAAGATAACCAAGTGCCCCTAATGGCATTGATAAGCCAGTCCCTCGGAGACTGATTCACCGTCTCAGGTTTGCAGCCTGTGCTAAAGGTGGAATGGGAAGTCACATGGCTCAGCTTCCCTGTCTCCACAGCCCCCAGACTGCTGCCATTCACTCCCATGAGCATGGCCTCAAGCTTTCCTCAGTTCCATCAGAGCAGATGTTGAGCATGCCAAGGTCACCATGCCTTCTTGTGTTGGGCATGCTTAATGCCCCATCTGAAGGCTGGATCACAGATATTCCCTCTTTTCTATTAAAGGTCAGAACAGACCTGCAGACATCTTCTGTTGCTTTTGCCATGTTCCCCTCCTCTTCACTCTGCTCCTTCCCATGGTTCCTAGTTTTCTTGGTTCCTAAGAAGGGCTTTCAGCACTGATGTAACTAACATTTGCTTGCTTTTCCTCCTGAACCCTCACCCTCAAGACACACACACACACACACACACATCCATTCTCACCAGGTAGGGAGCCTATGACAGTTCCTAATATGGACACCACCAAAGTCCAGCATGGTGCCATGAGTTTTATTGGGGTCACTGACAGGTGTATGTGTTAGGGGTCACGTACTGGAGCAGAAATGACTCAGAGACAGCTGCATCACCAAGGCATGAGTGACAGCTCAGAAAGCTGGGAAGCTGATGCTCGCCGCACAGCCTGCAGGCAGGGCATCAGGATGCAGACTGTCCTTTCCAGTGCCTCAGTTGGTCTGTGCATCTTCCAGGCAGATTGGCTTCCTGAGCTCAGCTTTTATTGCTCACTCCGGCAGGGAGGGGCTTAGTGAGGCTGGTCGGTTTCAGGGACTTCCTGAAGCTGTTTTGTGTAACTTTCTGCTTTAGGAGCTTCCTGCAGGGTGGAATATTTTGTCTAGAAGGAAATTGCACCCAGCAAAGGGGAAGACTATTTTGATCTCAACTTGCCCTGGCACCTGCAAACACTTGGGATGGGGTCTTCAGGGGTGCCTGTCCCTGTCCAGCTTTCCAAAGATCTGTGGGCTGAGGAAGGATATGCACCCCATCACCAGAGTAAACACTTTCAAGACCATCCCTTTTCCACTCAGATGAGCTCAGCAAGGCTTCCCAGGTGCCCTGCAGGATGCATGTGCTAGCCCCAGCCCATGGGTGCACTCTG
>NW_022196909.1:71780246-71785839 GCF_008632895.1 Mastomys coucha | reverse complement strand
ACCCAGTCTCAGGCACCACGCAGGGCCACCCAGAAGGCCGAGCGACCCAGTCACACCCTTTCCCAGTTTCTGTTGTTGCCAACAGTCTCCAGGAGCCCAGGGTGGCCTCCAACTCTATGAAGAGGAGGGTGGCTATGAAGCTCTAATCATCTTGCCCCATCTCCCAGGTGCTGATGGCAGTTGTGCCCCATTGCTCTCAGCTGTGCACTTCCCCAGTGAAGGTGACACCCTCGTGAGCCTCAACCCTAAGCCTGCTTCCCTGCCCAAACACCTTGGCTGAGGGCCCACCCAGTGTGCCAGGCAGCCTGGTCCCCTTTCTCATCCCAACTCAGCCTGACCAGCCCATCTTCCTGGAATTGACCCCAGGGGACATCACTTTTAAGAAACAGCAAAGCTGGAAGCTGACCGACCAGTTTTATGCATATTCATAGAAATAGAGAGCACATGCAGGGGCTTGGGTTCGTTCTTGGTAGCTCTCCACCATGAGTTTTGAGGCAGGGTCTCCCTCTGACAATGCAGCTGCCAGTTGAGCAAGACTGACTGGCCAGTGAGGATCTTCTTTTCTCTAGCTCCCAACATGGGGACTCAGCCATGTTTTGCCATACATAGTAGTTTATATAGGTGCTAGGGATCTGAGTTCAGATCCCTTTGTGTGCCATGGTATTTACAGTGAACTGGGATGGTCCTCAGTCCCCTCTTCTCTAAAGTGACAACCACAGGTGACACCAGGCACATGCAAGTCTGAACATCCCTAGGAGAAGGGACACATGGTCACCCTGGGTGAGACTCATAGAGTAAGGTCCCATCTGGACAGTTGTGACAGATCCTGCTCCCACCACCTCAGGAGTTAGTTGTGTCATAAACACCACAAGCAATTGAGGCAGGCCTACCAGTGGGAGGGACCCTGGGGAGCCAGGTGGCTTCTGAGCAGCGTGTCAGGAGCAGGTAAAGGAGGTGGGCCTTACGGCTTCTATAGCTGTGATACAGCAGTGTGGCTGGTAAGCAACTTTGTAGGAGAGGAATTATTTCACGTCATCATCCACAAAGTTGGGTCAGAAATTCAGACAGGCCCCTGGAGGAGGAGCGGATGCAGAGGCCATGAGGGCGCTGCTTACTGGCCTGCTCCTCAACACTTGCTCAGTCTGCTTTCTTATAGAACCCAGGACCATCAGCCCAGGGATGGCTCCACCCACAATGGGCTGGGTGCTCTTATATGAACCATCAATCAAGAGAATGCACCCTAGACATGTCACAGGCCAATCTGGTTGTGGCATCCACTCAATTGTGACTGTCTCTACTCAAATAACTCTAGCTTGTGCCAAGTTGACTTAAAACTACCCAGCAGAAAGTGTCTGTCATCGAGGAGCGACCCCCCTCCCACCACCTCAGCGCTCAGAAAGGAAGCAGATGAATCAGACCCAAGGGCACCATCAGCTTCAGTGTAGGTAGGAAGCCAGACCCAGACTCAAAGACATAACCAGGAACCAAATTTTAAAAAAAATCACAGAAAGAAAGAGAAAACAAGAACATGATGCCAGCCCCTTTGTTAGCAAGAAGCTCCAGGCAGGGGGATGGATGGTTTTGGAATTCCTCTGTTGCCTGTTCCTTGTCAGGCCGGTTTCTGTCTTTGGGCTCCTCCTTGCATCCTGTGTACTTTTGCCTGTGGCCACAATGTGCAGGGGCAAGAGCAGTGAGCATAGCTAGTATTGTACTCTTTAGAAAACTTGATTGCACCAGGCAGTGGCGCACGCCTTTAATCCCAGCACCTGGGAGGCAGAGGCAGGCGGATTTCTGAGTTCAAGGCCAGCCTGGTCTACAGAGTGAGTTCCAGGACAGCCAGGGCTACACAGAGAAACCCTGTCTCGAAACAAACAAACAAAGAAAAAAGAAAGAAAGAAAAAAAAAAGAAAACTTGGTTGATTTAATGTAGTTGACATGGTCATGCCATGTAACCCAGATGGCCTTGAATGCCTGTTTCTCTTGCCTTGGGTTTCCAAGTACAAGGTTAACATCCAGAGCCTTACACTGAAAAAAAAAAAAAGTTTAAAATTTCAAAATTAAAACGTTTCAATCTCAAAATATTTCCCCACGAAACCAACTTTTGTTACTGCCCATTTATTTCCACCAAAGGGAACTTCAGCACCCAAACAGATGTTTCCTAAAGCATAAACATGCACACCAGCTCTCAAGGACTCTGCATGAAAGAAGGGAAATGAGTGGCAATGCACGGAGGGCTCAGCCTGAGCTTGATCCTTGGATCCCACATGGAAGAGAACCAATGCCTGTAGTTGACCTCTGCCCTCCATGTTCCTTTACACACACATAATGCACGCACACAGACCTGCACACACACATAAATGCATGTATGCACACAATACATATAAACGCACACATGCATGCACATACAATAAACAAACATACTTTTTAAAGGGAGTGTGTTAATAACCTCATTTGTGGGTCACAGCTGGGGTGTCATGGTGGGCCTGTTGAACTATGGGGCAGTTTGGGGAGCTGCCAAGGTTCTGGAGACAGATGACCAGAACACATCACATATATCTTTTCTAAAGTTTTCCTTTCCTCTGTCAGGGATGGAGCAAGTAAGAGGGGGCTGAGACCTGCCCCTAGCCCTTTACGGGGGGAATCTAAGCAGGGGCTCCACCCCTGATCATGCCCTGGACTCCTCACTGGGGGATGCGAGGCTGGAATACTCTAAGTCACGCACACATTAAACCCTTGTATCTGAGGGTATAGTTTTGTTTCTCCTTTTTAAATTGCATGTACAACTATCTGCATTGGTTTGTGTACATGGACATGGGTGTCCACAGAGCACAAAAGGATTGACTCTGGAGCAACAGGCTGCTGCAGGCTGCCTGACCTGGGTACTGGGTACTCAAGTCCTCAGCAAAGGCATTAGGAGTTTTTGCCGCTGATGTCTCAGTTTTGTTAGGTTAGGTATCTTAAACTCCTGTGCCTCTCCTGAGTTCTGGGATAATGGACAAGACACCATCTGAGGCTTATGAGGGTCTTCTTTTCTTTTTCTTTTTCTTTTTTTTATATTTATTTATTTATTTATTTATTTGGTTTTTCCGAGACAGGGTTTCTCTGTGTAGTCCTGGCTGTCCTGGAACTCACTCTGTAGACCAGGCTGGCCTCGAACTCAGAAATCCGCCTGCCTCTGCCTCTCAAGTGCTGGGATTAAAGCCGTGCGCCACCACCGCCTGACTTCTTTTTAATTTTTTAAAAAGACAAATTATCTATCTATAGTCAAGGACAGACTTAAATTCATGGGAGTCCTGTAGCCTCCATCTCCCAAGTGTTGGTATGCTGCCCGGCTGTTGTAACTTGTAAGTCTGTGCTTCTGGCACTCCGCAGGCAAAGGCAGCTGAAGTGCCTGTGAGTTCCAGGCTAGCCAGGATGATATAGTGTCACCAATGCTGCACTGACCAGGAACACCACTGCACTCGGCTCTTTAAATTTAGAGGGCTGGAGAGGTGGCTCAGTGGTTAAGAGCACTGACTGTTCTTCCAGAGGTCCTGAGTTCAATTCCCAGCACCCACATGGTGGCTCACAACCATCTGTAATGGGATCTGATGCCCTCTTCTGGTGTGTATGAAGGCAGCTACAGTGTACTAACATACATAAAATAAAGAAATAATTTAAAATGTTTAATTTTTAAAAATGTAATAATGTACATGTACACGATGTGGGGTCTATGGAGGTCTGAGGTTAACTCCGGGGAGTCCTTTCTCTCCTTCCAGCTCCATGTGGCTCATGTGGGTCCCGGGTCTGATTCAGGGGGTTGGGGTGGGGCTGACATAGGATGCTGGGCTGATGCTGTTTTGCTTTGGTTTCCTTTTTGGTCTTTGGAGACAGGGTTTCTCTGTGTAGCTCAGGCTGTCCTGTCCTGGAACTCACTCTGTAGACCAGGCTAGATTCAAACTCACAGAGATCCTCCTGCCTCTACCATTTTGGGAAGATAAAACAACAACAACAACAACAAGAGTGAGCTCCAGGACAGCCAGGGCTATACAGAGAAACCCTGTCTCAAAAAAACCAAATAAATAAATAAGTAAAACAAAACAAAACAAAACAGAAAAAGTGTCACTTCATTCCAAACTGTCTTTGGCAAACTTTCCCTATTCCTCCTGCCTCAGCTTTTCAACTTTCAAGGTGAGAGGCATGTGCTACTGAGCCCCTGCATTTCTACAAGAGGGAAAAGACACCCTTTCCTAGAGCAGGCACCCTAACACTGACTAGACCAGGAGACAGATAGAGGGTAGGGCCACAGCCGCCCACTGGGGCCCAGAAGGAGGGAGGAATGGTAAGAGCCATCTCTGTTTTGGTTGGGGCTGTTGGAGTCACGGCCCAGAATGGAGTTTGCGCACTGCAGAGAGGCGTGGGGTAAGGCCATCACCCCTGATTCCTCTACCCCTCTCCTTCACAGACTGAGCTCTATTGCGCACCAGGGATGAGGCAGATCTTCAAGAACTTTATCCGACAACTGTCAGAAACTGGAATTTGCGCTGTGGAATGTCAAGTGGTGTCGCATGTGCAGAACTGAGGGCTCCACAAGGCAGCGCATGTGCAGGGAGTGGGCGCACGCACAGCCCCACTCCTACCTGAAGACCATCAGGATGGGTTCTCAAGTGCCACAGGCAGTCAGCTGCGTATGCGTGCCATTACCTCACTGCTGCAGGACTTTCTCAGACACTGAACTCACATGGAATGTGGGACCTCGAGCTGCAGCGACCAGTTGGACCAGTGGTGGAGATATAGGGCTCATTTGTGCATAAGCAGGTCACACACATAGACACTAGACACACACAGAGAGCAAAGGCTGAGGCAGGTTGCAGTGGCACACAAACTTGGTCACATTTCAAATTCTAGGCCTCAACTGTATCAAATGCAAACCCAAACAAAATATGCAGAGGTGTCAGCTGTACGTGACAAATGAAGCTGGAGTGGATAGCAATGGCTATCTTCATCTGCGCTGATCTATGCCACTCACGATGTGTACATGAGAGATACAAGGTTGGGACATACAAACGGAAGCCATAATCTTTATGCTGTTGAAGAGTTTGAGGTCTGAGTGGACCCCAGCACCGGAGGCTTCCGGGGACCCTGGCTGTCTATCTCCTTCCCTAGCTAAAAATACCCTTTTCTCGCTGCCCACCTCCCCGCGGGGACAGGTCTGGGGCGGGTGCCAACCCCATCTAGCCCCAAGTCAGCGCCTGCCGTCTCCACTGGGTCCCCAAGGACCTGGGCCTTGTATCCTTAAAGTGTTGGCTGGGCATGGGAGGACAGGGTGTACCATGGGCTGGGGTGCTGGGCCGGGGTGCGGGTGTTACCTCTACTCAATGCCTGGCAGGCCTAAAGGGTGCCAGGCAGTGTCAGCTTCCCAGAGATCAGAGTGGAGGGACCTGTGAGGGGAAGGGTTTGCTAGGACCTTGACCTCGCCAAATACTCAGGATGGGGCTTTCAGGGGTGTCCATCCCTGTTCAGCATTGCACCCCTTCACCCAGACCAGCTCAGCAAGGCTTCCCAGGTGCCCTGCAGGATGCATGTGCTAGCCCCAGCCCATGGGTGCACTCTG
>NW_022196909.1:71720933-71779691 GCF_008632895.1 Mastomys coucha | reverse complement strand
TGAGGTCCCATCTAGATAGCTATAACAGATCATCCCACCACCACCACAGGAGTTAATTGTGTCATAAATGCCATAGGCAACTGAGACAGACCCATCACCAACAAGTGGGAGGGACCCTGGGGAGTCAATGGTCCTGGAGAAGTGTGTGTTGGGAGCAGGTTCCCTTGATGTTGCTCGGGTTTCTGGCTATTCATGTCCCTGGTGGGCAAAGTTCTACGTGAAGTTCCCAGAACCAAGGCTCTGGGCAGCTGAGATACTCATAGAGGGGTCCCAGATAAAGGTGTCTGTCACCCAGGGGCTCCAGACAATGACTTCTGGGTGAGCCACTCCTGCCTGCAGGACCCTGGTCAGCCACCTCACTGGAACCAAGACTGGGGACTGCCTGGTACCTTTGGTTCCACTGCAGCTTTCTGCAGTCCTTTCGGAATACCAGGGCTATGCTCCCCAGTCAAGGCCTGAGTGTCTCCCTCCAGTGGAAGGATCGCCTGTAGCCCAGGCTGTCCCTGTCTAGTTCCTGCAGGTACTGAGCCAGATTCCCCCGGGCTCTGCACCCAGTCTCAGGCACCACGCAGGGCCACCCAGAAGGCCGAGCGACCCAGTCACACCCTTTCCCAGTTGGTATGGATTGTCATCCTTGGTGAGACTCATATATTGAGGTCCCATCTAGATAGCTATAACAGATCATCCCACCACCACCACAGGAGTTAATTGTGTCATAAACGCCATAGGCAACTGAGGCAGACCCATCACCAGAAGTCAGATCTCGAAGTCATCCACATGGATAAAGGCATCAGGGGGCAGGAAATGTTCATAGTTCTTCCTGCTGGGCCCCAGGACAGCACAGTCAAGGTTTCCAAAGCATTCTTCCACAACTTGTCTGTGATGTAATCCGGGTGGAAAGAGTTCTCAAATGCCAGATAAAACTTGTATCTGGCCAGAGTGTCCATCACACCCCTTTGAGGGAGCCGCATATGTCCTTGGCCATGCACATCCGTGTGGAGGTGACCCCGAGGCGTCTCGTAGTCCAGCACCTGAGCTGACTTGGAATCCCAGTTGGACACAACTCAGGCCACCAACTCAGTCCCGGCAGAGAGGTTGGCTTGGGTTTGGACTGGAGGCTTCAGCCAGCCACAGGGCTTGAAGTTGTCAGAGTCTCTGCCATAGGACATGGTGAGGTTGAAGTAACCATCCAGGGCTGACAGACTGCAGCCTGATGGCTGGGCCGCTCCATGCTGAACCACACCCAGTGCTGGCCTGGTGGCCTGGCTGAGGTAGAGCTGACCTTCACAGTGGAGGGCCAGGTTGGTCATGGGGTACTTAGACATAGGAGAAGCCCAAAGCCAACAGAATCTGCACCAGCAGCCCTGAGAGGCACAGACACGAGGGACACTGTGCCCTGACTACTTGGGTCATATCCAGGAGCCAGGAGACCTGGGAAGTGAAGGGAGGTCGGTCACTAACTGCCACGCCTGCTGTGCTGTGCCTGCATGTGCTGTGTGAACATGAGGTGCCAATGTTAATATTACTAGTCATTTGAATTTTTCTGAAGGGCCTCATGTAGCCTGTGCTGGCCTCAAATTGCTCAGTAGCTGAGGATGATGTTGAACGCCTTCCCTCTCCAGCATGTACCACCACATCCAGCCAAATTCAATCGAGGTTGTTATTGTTTCTTATATGACTGCTGACAGTACTCAAGGGATGTCATTTACAGCAGAGAACCACAGATCCAAGGACCTGGCTCCTTGGGGTCCACCTCTCCTTAATACAGGAGAAGTGACCTCCACCTGAGCAGGCGTCTCCAGGAAAACATGCTTTCTGGTTTCATCTGGATGCCACGCATTCCCATACTCTTCTCTTGTTTGTTCTGGATAGAAATTCTCACAGAAGTTACTGGAGTTTAATTCTAGGATTCTGGCAGGAAGGGGTAAGACTACTGGAAAGGTCTGAGGTTACAGATGAGGCCCCGTGTTCATCCATAGATGGAACTCACTGTGGGGGCCTCTGTGCTCACTCAGTCCTGGAACCATCAATCAATTAAAAGAGGAAGCTGAGTGTCCGAGACAGGAATGTATCCAATCATGTACAATCAGAGTCACTGAAGACTCAGACCCACCCGTATCTCTTCCCCAATATCTCCCAGACTTACCAAGTGGTGCCCCTATCCACACACAGCCCAGACCTATAGACTGATGGGGAAGCCATCTTTGGATGCCATCTAACTAGAGGACCACAGAGCCCTTTCTTCATGACTGTTGAGAGCTGGATAGGTCAATGTCAGGTGTCTTCCTCAATTGTTCTCAGCCTTATATTTTGAGACAGAGTCTAGAGCTCATGTCTCCACCTCCTCGGCTCTGGGATTTGAGGCATGTGCCTATACTTGTGCAGGTATGTGCGTGTGCATGTGCAGGATTTTTTATGTGAGTGCTAGGGATTTGCATTCAGGTCTCCATCCCAGGTCAACAGACTGAGCCAACTCCCCAGCCGTTATTGTTTTTGATTTTTGAGACAGGATATCATGTAGCCCAGGCTGGCCTACTTCAGCCTCCCTGGGTGCTGTGGTGTTTCTCCCTGCCTGGCTTAAGGGTCCTGTAAATCCTGGCACTTGGGGCTGGAGATGACTGAGCAGTTAGAGCATTGGCTGCTCTTGCAGAGGACCCAGGTTCCTCCATTCCCAGCTCCCACACAATGGCTCACAACTACCTGTAACTCCAGCTCCAAGCAACCCATCGCCCCCTTCTGGCCTCTGCAGGCACTGAACTCAGGTACATACACGAATGGATAATAAAATACATGTGAGGAAAAAAAACAAGTAGCAACAAAACAAGGGAAAAAAAAGAAACACAGGTGCTGCGCACGGCTGTCAGTAAGAAATTCCACATGAAAATGTCGACCTTTGAATGTTTCCTCTCGCTGCCTTTTCACTGCAGCCAGACCGAACACTTGAGCCCCATCCCTTGGTCCTACACGGTGGAAGGAGAGGAGCAACTTCTGCCAGTTGCTGTTTGACCTCCACACACGGCCATGGCACCATTTGACCTCCACACATGGGCCATGGCATGCATCAACACAGAATAATTAAATTAATGAAAGTTTTTTAAAGAAAGCAGTACGTACAATAACTGTTTATGGGTCACATGTAGGAATATCATGGTAGGTCTGTTGGACTATGGTGAGTTTGGGGAGCTGAGAAAGTTCTAGAAACAGATGGCCAGTGATGGCAGCTGGTCTTTCTAAAGCTTTCCTTTCCTTCTGTCAGGGATGGAACCCAGGGTTTGGGGCAAGTAAGGGGAGTGAGGCTGAGCTCCACCTCCAACCTATCACTAGGTAATTTTCTGCTGGGCTCCACTCCCAGACCATGCCCCCACCCCTCACTCCCTGGTGTGGGGTGTGGAGTGGATTTGGGGGTATTCTAGGCTGGAAATTCACCCCTGCTCTCACCTATCCCACAATCCTCCTGTTTACATTCCCTGCCCTAAAAGTTGAATCAGGCAGGTGGGTGGAGTGAAGAATAAGTCCAGGTCCCGTGTTTAAACTGGGCTCCTAGCAAGGTGTCTGGAAGGAAAGAAGAAAGCAGCACAGCAGGTTGGCCAGCCTTGGGTCTGACTGGGTCCCTTCCTGTTACCTGATGAGTATGTTCCTCAAGGAGAGAAAGTTCATGATCAGAGTTTACATGATCCTGGGCAGCCCTAACCCACTGGGAGTGATGGCTTCCAAAAGTGACCTGAAGAGCACAGATCAGAGAACAAAGAAGGGGCCCCCAAATCCTATCTACCCGAGGAGATACTTTCCCTAGAGCAATGGGAACAGTCCACCTTCCTGGAATGGAACAAAAGCCAGTAAAACCCAAGCAAACAAAACAATGCCCCCAAGCCACAGCTTGGTATGTGATCCCAGTACTCCAGACGCTGAGGCAGGAGGATGCAGCATTCAGGGTTACCTGGACTCTATGGCAGCCCCATCCCAAAACAACAGAGGCTCTCAGTGGGCAGTGCTCATCCAGTACACATGGCAGCACCCATGTCATCCGGGCATGGTAGAGGTAGAGACAGGGTCATCCTTAGCTACATAAGAAGTTTGAGGTCAGCCTGTGCTAGGTGAAACCTTCAGAAAGAAGAACAACAACAGGAACAACTGAAGAGACAAGCAGAAGACCCCATATCTGGGTATGCTCCTTGTGTGTCCTGTGAGAGAATGAACAGAGCCAAGGGCCCAGGTATCCTGTGGACTATATGATTTCCAATCCAGCTCGGGATCAGTTTAAACTCTTCTAACTTCATCCCTCAAAAGTCAGGAAGAATCTCCCTGCTCCACAAACCCAGAGCTGGTGGACACTGGCTGCTGATTCTGGTCTGGACCACCCTGCAAGCCATCAGACCCTCTCCATTGGTCCTAGACTAGCCCTGGCGTAGGAATCAAAAATAAGCAAGGGCAGATTAGAGGAAGAACAGGCCAAAATGGTCTCTTCCAATAGAGATGTTCCAGAGTGGGACAAGCAAGAGGTGCAGTAGGAAGCAGCCTCAGCCTGAGAGCTTGTCAGCACCAGTTGCCTTCCCTGGGACTCTGACTGACAGAAGAGGAAGAAGAAAGTGTGTGTAATCCTATCCTTTATGCTCCCAGCCCACTTCCAGGGCTATCTCAGTCACATGCATCAGCCTCCGGAGGAACAGTGCCCTGAATTCAAGGTCCCACCTATGCCTTTGGCTGAGGCTGTGTGGCTTAGAGCACTAAAGCTTCCTTAGCCACTTGTCTAGATGAAAAATGGGGAGGCTGAAGAGCTAGTGCCAGAGCCGTGAGGCAGCGGAAGTCCAGAGTGCTTTCAGCAACTATGGGAATGTGACAAAGACAGACCTTCGTGGCTGCTGATGATGAGAAGGGTCACACAAAGTTGCCCTGGAGCACAGGACAACAGAGCCAGGCAGGCAACTGGTAGAGGGATGGGCACATGGGCATGTGGCTCAAGTCACTGTTGCAGCAGAGCAAATGCACTCATGTTTGTAACAACCATTGTTTCCTTCCATGACTTCCCCTGGCAATCCAGGAAACGTTCTCGTGGCAGTCAGAGAATGTTCTGGAAAGTTGTTTTTGAATCTGTCTTATCTTCGAGATGACAGTCTGAATTCTCAATTCCCCCAAGTATTTCTGCTTTGTGCCACCCGTAGTCATGCCATGCTGGGTTTGTGGACATCCTGGCATCCTTGCTGAAGGACATGCCCACCCTCTTTGTGGCTGAATTGGTCTGTGATTTGTCAAACAGAATGACTTCTGAGTTGTCTATCTTGTTTTGGTTTTGTTTTTGTTTTTTTTTTTTTTTTCGAGACAGGGTTTCTCTGTGTAGCCCTGGCTGTCCTGGAACTCACTCTGTAGACCAAGCTGGCCTCGAACTCAGAAATCCACCTGCCTCTGCCTCCCAAGTGCTGGGATTAAAGGCATGCGCCACCAGCGCCCAGCTCTGAGTTGTCTGTCTCCATGCCACCTTGCCCTAGGCCATGGCCAAGCACAGGGGGGTGGAACTCTGTGTAGCACACCTCTTTCGGGAAGCTACCCCAGGTTAACTCCCCAGTCCTCCCAGCTCTCTGACTTCCCTGAGGCTCCGGCGGCTCAGTCTGCTTCTCCTGATGGATTGTCTGGTGAGGACAGAGATGTTAGAATGACGCAAAAGGGCCAAAAATATGTTGGATTTTATTTCCTGGAATAAAATGAATTCTTGAAGCAGGTCTTGGGGTAGCACCCCAATACTCTTGTCATTCAACATGGGCCTGCTGTCTGCAAGTATGTGGGGTTGTGACTTTGAGCCTGGCTTTTGGTAACCAAGGCAGCCAGAGCTGGGCTCATTTCCCACTTACAGCACACCTCACTGATCCACAGTCTAGAAGTGGGCTTCTTAGCTGAGATTTGATTTCTAGATGTCCCTAATTGCCATAAAGAGAGCTTGGTCATCCCAACCTGGGTCACCGGGGTACCAGGAGGCCTTGCCTTCCTGTCCAGGAGGTAGTCTGAGAAGTCCAAGACCCTTGTGTTGCTCCCAGCTCTGGCACAAAGTGACTTATTCTCATTCAACCCATGGCCAGATGGATTGTGGGGGTGGCACTGGGGATCATCATATATCAACACACAGGTGTGAGGGCCCCTGAAGCCCCTGGAGCAACAGGCATCCATCTATCAGCAGTGTGGGCTGTAGTGGGCTCCAGCAGGCCCTGGGGCTGGCAGGAATTTTCCACAGTCCTAAGCCCAACCCTGCTGAACCTCCTGCAGGCTGGAAGCCCCTGGGTGCAGCCCAGTGGGGGTGATAGAGGCCAGATCATCAGGGTGATGCTCCCCGGGGCAGTACCATAAGCCTACGACCCTAGGCTGGTCCCTGATCCTCAGCTGAGCCTATGATCCCAGGCTGATCCCTGATCCTGGTTTGACATGGTGAAAACCATGGCTTTGTCCCAGATAGTGACATGTGAGTGCTTTATGGATGGGTCTCCTTATGGGAGCCTGGCACAGACCAGTGTGACAGAATCTGCAGCTGCAGTTGTCTTTCCTGGGACTGCTGGGAGATGTACTCTTTTCTCTAGAATAACACTATATACTCTTGGTGGCTTTTTTTAAATCACTTTTTCTGTATTGAGTGCAGTAATGTCATAGTAGAAATTTCTTAATAATTCTAAGGTGGATTTATTAAAATGTACGATATAATTGAAATAATGATTATTGAATCAACTAGAAACAGAGAAAATTTTATGAAGAAGAGAATATAAATTAAGCAGTTTTCCCTTGGTACATAATTATTCTTAGAAAGGTACAGAGAGGAATCCTTGCAAGAATAGATTAAGGAAGTTAATGAATACACATGAACATGATGACATGAGTTCAGGAACTAATCTATGTAGATGTCAAAACCTCAAGTAGTTAGAAAATAGAAAAGGTTGGTCAACAGGCAACCAGATCATGTGTAATGTAATACACTTTCTTATTATGGCCATGGCTGCGCAGGACAGAAACGAAGATGCTGCCAGTGTAAACTCAGAGAAAAGTGGGGAGTAGGTGTTTAAGACAAAGTGTGCTAACTGTGATGCTAAAGATGTGATGACGTCAGACATGTGCTTGGTTGTGAGTCCATAAGGTTAAATATCTGCTGGGGAAAGAGAGTGTATAAGAAAGAAGCTTATATTTAAAAAAAACCTTCAGGAAGTTATCTGCTTCCTTGGAACATGTTTGAAGATTATGAAACTGAAACTGTATGCTTTATGACACAGAGATGAGGTAAACAGAGAGATGCTTGAGCGGTCTGGGGCCTTCTCAGGTCTTTGAAACATGATGGAGTTGGCTCTAGGACCTGACCTAGGCTGAGCCCAAGTCTTAGCTGAGCCCCAACTTGGAATCGCAATTGCAGACGAGGGAGGGTTGGGGTTCAGAGATCATTCAGAACTTCTGTTCCATCCTGTCCCTTCTGACCCCTCCCAGAGAATTCCATCTCTCCATGGGAGCCAGGAATGAACCTTCAGGTCTGTGTGTGCATGTGCGCTTGCGCGTGTGTATGTGTGCATGCATAAGTATGTGCAAGAGTGTGTGCATGTGTGTATAAGTGCATGCACGTGGGTACATGACTTTGCATGAGTGTGTGTGCACAAGTGTTTGTATGCACATGTGTGCATACATGAGTGTATCATGTGTGTGCATGCCCATGTATATATTATGTGTGCAGGGTGTATGTATATGAGTATGTATTGTGTATACATGAGTGTGTATGTGTGTGTGTGAATGCATGGCTGGAAATGAACCTGCAGCTATGTGTGTGTGTGTGTGTATGTGTGTGTCAGCCTCGGCTGTCTCCCTTGTTCTCAGTCTTGTTTTCTGAGGCAAGGTCTCACTGGCCTGGAACTCACTGGTTCATCTGAGCTGTGTGATCAACACGTCCCAAGCATCCTCCTGTCTCCTCCTCCCAGCACTGCGGAACAGGCACACACTGGTGAGCACAGATTTTCCCATGGGTTCTGGAGACTTAAACTCAGGTCCTCATGCTAGGACATCCCCCAACCTTTTGATGGCAGACAGTGCTGCAAGAGTAACACCTTCCCTGAGCACCCTGCCCCCTCACAACTCAGTCCTCAATTCAAGCCACCTCCTCAGCTACTGTTGGCTTTTATGCCTCCAAACTACCCCTTCTGCAAACACTTTTTCTTTCAGGAATGTTTGTCCTGCCTAATCTCCCTAGTCCCCACCATGGTCTTTGCTGGGCAAAGTAGACAAAGACTTGAACAGGACTGCCTAGCCCCAAGATGAGCAGAGGGGCCAGCCACTGACGTCTCAGGGCCAGTCCTTGCGGACAGGGGACCCTTGCCCAGTGGGAGACCAGCACTCTTCTTGAGAATGCTGTGGGACCTGGGGCTTCTTTTGACTCTCTGAGAGAGGGATGCCATTGTCTAGGCAGGGGCTGGAAATCCCTTCCCCAGACTCAGAGCCATCTGCCCATTCTGATGAGGGTCTTGGCTCTTGTTAGGTCCTAAAAATGGTTCTCTCAGCCCCAGCTTACAAGTCTGTTGGGAATCTCATCCCTGAGACCACAGGCTTCAATGATGGAGGGGACCTGCTCCCATCACCTTGTCACTCAGGGTGTGGGGGCCCCATGCCCATCCCCCATGGACTCAGGACCAGCTCTTGCCCTGCTGCTCCAGTAGAGGCCTCCTGGGCCTCCACATACACCAGGAGCCAGGCGTGCTGTGTGGGTGGCTCAGAAGCCACAGGTACACAGGATCTAACTCAGGCCCGGGGTCACTGGTGACTTTGTCAGAAACACCCCAGGCCCCCAAAATTGTCGCCTTTCAAGGGCTCTTTGCATCTTTCCACCTGGGCCAGCTGGAACATAGCACTGGCTTCCCTGTATACTCAATAGGAAGACTAGGAGGCCTTGACTCACCACTACCCACCCCACCCTAGTCTCCCCTCTGCAGTGTTTCTGTTGGTTTTCTGAGACAGGGTTTCTCTGTGTAGCCCTGGCTGTCCTGGAACTCACTCTGTAGAGCAGGCTGGCCTCGAACTCAGAGATCCACCTGCCTCTGCCTCTGCCTCTGCCTTTGCCTCCTGGATGATGAGATTATCATTGCCTGGCTCCCTCAGCATTCTTGAGAGGAGCACCCCTACTGCAGACCTAGAGTGGTCCAGTCCTAACCCACCCACAGCAGGTGGGTCTGTGCTAAAACGTGGATCCATCTGACCTCAGGCCTCTGGTCTGAGGTATACACCGTTCTCTGGAAGCTATGTGTGCTTGGGGAGATTCCAGCCTTCTCTGGACAGTAGTCTTCCTAGTGCTGAGAGGGATGACAGGCTGGCTCAAAGGTAGTGAGCTATCTCAGCTGATTGTTCACAGTCAGTTACAGACGGACGGAGCTCCTGATCTACACTTCTCCCCTTCTCACTACTGCACTTGACTAGAGATAGGGTAAGACAAAGGCTGCCAACCTCAGAACGCCCTAATATGCTTCAAAATTGGGCCTTCAAGCTCACTTGGATGTCTCTCTATCTTGGTAATGGGAGACCCCAGTATGCTGGACTTCTGCAGGATAAAACACTCTCTATGTTAACATTCTGTTTGAGTCCAGGGAGCCATTCTTCAGTGAATCATGGACCCTTACTATCTGTGGGGCAGGAGGCTCTGTGACATCCACCCAGAACTATCTGTGGGGCAGGAGGCTCTGTGACATCCACCCAGAACTATCTGTGGGGCGGGAGGCTCTGTGACTCCATCCAGAAACCTCAAGGGTCTTTAGATATGTTTCTAAAGAATTGTGAACAAGAGCTGGGAAACATGGCACCCAAGCCTGGGCCTCAGCATCCTCCTCCTGTTATTGTTAAGAACTTGGCCTGTGCGGGGCAGTGGTGGCGCATGCCTTTAATCCCAACACTTGAGAGGCAGAGGCAGGCGGATTTTTGAGTTCAAGGTCAGCCTGGGTCTACAGAATGAAGGGCTACACATAGAAACTCTGTCTCAAAAAAACCTAAAAAAAAAAATAGGACTTGACTGGTGTGGGGGCACACATCTTTAATTCCAGCAATAAGAAGGCAGGAGGATCTTCATGAATTTGAGGCCAGCTTGGTCTATAGAGTGAGTTCCAGGACAGCCAAGACTATGTAGAGAGACCCTATTTAAAATGAATGAATGAATGAATGACTTGGCCCCTCCCTACCACCCATCCCTCCAGTGCTGGGAGTGATGGAATCCAGCTGGAGTCGGGGAAACTCCATGTGACAGAAACCTGGCATCCCCCTTGTTGCCCGCCCCCGGACTGTCCTCACCCTGGGGCCCCTGACACGTTGGGGTCTGCCTGCCCTGGCACTCCAAACTTGCCAGGTTAATGCAGTGTTATTTTCAGCTGGTGGTGGGCGAAGAGGTGGGCCAGGCATGCTTAATTTCCAATTTCTGGAAATAAATGTCACCAGGCCATCTTTTGTCAAGTAGAGGGAAGAAATTTAAAAAGAAAAGAAAAAAAAGCCCCTTGCCAAATAGTGTTCGAAGAAACAAGACCTTGTAGGTGCAGGGCAGCTGGGAGGCAGAGAAAATTCCAGAGACCATGCAGGGCCAGGAACAAAGGGGCCTTTCTCTCAGGCATGTCTTGAGGAGTAGAGGTGTGGTGGTTTGAAAAGAAAGAGAAAAAGAGAGAAAGAAGGAAAGAAAGAAAGAGTCAAGAATTTTGCCAGAAGGAAAACAGCGAGGCTGTGAGGAAGAGGTTAAAAACATAGGATTTTTTAGGGCTTTTATTTGGGGGACTTTCTTTTTCTAGGACACCTGTCCCACACTAGGATAAGAAAAAAAGAGAGCTAGGAATGTCAACAACCTGGGCAACAGGCCCAGTGTCATGGGAGCATATGGAGATGCCACGTGCTGAAGAAGCTCTGGAATTTGTCTCCATACTCCCTGCCATTCCATTAGCATTCTCTAGAGAGCCATAATTTCCCCTTCCCTGGACTCTCAGAATGTTCCAGAAGCTCTCATTTACAGCTGGAATCCACTTGCCAGCTACTGAGACTTTCAGCAGCCCAGCTGCAGTCCTTAGACCTGTCAACCCCCAAAATCAGCATGGTGACAATTGCAGAAATTTCAGTGTCCATATGGAAGGAGAACTGGGTACAAGGGCAATCTCTGTCCCTCACACTCCCAGGACCCTCTGCTTTTTCACTGTTCTGACCCCAGGACCTTTGCACATGTGTAGTGCCTCAGTGGATAGAGGACTCACCCAGCATGCATGGGGCCCTAGGTTCCAACCCAGCTACAGAGCAAGCTGGAGGCCACAACCTGGGCTATGTGAAACCTGCCTCACTTGGGGAAATTATCCTCTCTCACTCCCCAGCGTGCCTGCTCCTCCTCAGAGCAGTAGCCTATGCTACAATCCTTGCATCATTTTTCCTGGCTTACCCATCTCACCAACTCCTTGTCTCTGACAGAGTTTCCTGACAGAATGGGAGCTCAGTAAATTGAATGAATGAAGAATGAATGAATAAATGAATGAATGGGCATCCTAAGTTTGATTCTCGAACCTCCCCAGCCTTGACAGATTCCACCCCCAGACCTGTGGAGCATGACCTACATTCCCAAGTCCCTGAAGGGACAATGTCTGAGTGGGTTTGGACAGACTCTGGAGTCTGGGCTCCCAGAGAGAACCCCACTGGGCCCTGAGAGCTCTTAGGCCTCTCTGGCCTTGGAGAGGCCTCAGGTGAGCTGGGCCTTCCAGGGTGACACGGGTGGGGCACATTGGCTCTGGACAGAGTCCTGGGTGGCAGGCACAGGCAGGCTGGGGCTGCTGGGCCAACAAGAACGAATAAACAGCATCTTTCCGCGGCGGGCTGGGGGTGGGGGACGCTTTGAACCTCCAGCTTGACTGGGGATGTTTGCACAGGGCTGGCAGCCAGGGGGTGTCATCAGAACTAAAATTAGCCTGTTTCCCGCTCAGCCCCTCCCCGCCGGCCAGGAGGGAGGCTGGAGCCTGGCGGGGCATAAGTATGGTGGGCCAGACAGAGGCATAAATCAGAACAGTTGATCCAGCGAGCCACCCGGGTGTCCGCAGAGCTATTGCTGGCCTAGTATTTCCATTTGACAGACAGAGAAACTGAGGCTCCAATAAACTCACAGTCACTGGGCCCACAAAGTGGTAAAGCCTAAATTCGATCCAGGGTCCATAGACTGCAGCATCGCCTTTGACAGCTCCCTGCAGGCTAAAGAACCAGAGCGATGTGACTAGAGAGAGGCACAGGGCCCTCGCCTTGCTAGGGGACTTGGATTGAATGGGAGCTAAGAGGTACTTCTCTCTGCTGATGTGCTAAGAAACCCAGGGCCTCATGCAGGACTCCACGCTGACCACGCCCTCAGCTCCTCACTGGGGGATTCTGGGTGGGACTTCACCTCTGATCACACCCCCAGGCCTCTCACTGAGGGATTCTAGGTAGGGGCTCCACCTCTGAACTTTACTATAAAGCAGCTTTGTTTTTTTCTGGGTGAATTCCAAGAGGTGTGGGGTCTTAATTCTGCCAGGGTCCCCAAATTTTGATCTCTGTGGCTCAGCTTAAGGTTGCCTGGAGAAGGATCTAGCACCATTGACAGGTGTCAGTCACAGTCATCAAAAGGACATCTATTCCAGTTTGCTTAAGTTCCCAGTCACACTGGGTCGCCAGGAGTCCCAGCCTCCAGCAGACAGTTGAAACAAGCACAAGCTTGCCGTGCAGAGACTCCCTCTCTGATTTCTCACCTTCTGTGGTTCCTCCTGTACTTCAACTCAGGCAGTTGAAGCTTCCCAGAGTCATCCAGTCTTAGAAAAAGGTTCGAGCTGGCTTTTTCGGCAAATACCTGCCATCCTAACTGGAGGCTGAGTGAGGCAGGAGGATTATGAGGCCCAGGCTGAGCTGGGCTGCTTCACAGCAAGAGCCTGTTTCAAAACAGAAAAGCAGGCCTCAGGGGTGTCTAACAAGGGCCATTCAAAGAGGCCTCCTCTGTGTCAGTCAGGTGACTACTGATGGTCTTTCCAGGTGTCAGAGACCAGCTACATGGGAGGGGACAGCCCAGGCCACTTCTCCCCCCCCCACCCCCAATCCTCCCCAGTCTGACAGTCCCTGCTCCACATTGCTGGCAATTTATTCTTTTTTTTTTTTTTAAAGAATTATTTTATTTCATTTTTATGTGTATGAGTACACTGTAGCTGTACAGATGACTGTGTTCGATCATGTGTGTGGCTGCTGTTGATCTCAGGACCTCTGCTCAGGCTTGCTCCGGCCCCACTCGCTCTGGCGTAATTTTCTGCAGCTGTCTTCAGACGCACCAGAAGAGGGCGTCTGATCTTATTGTGGGTGGTTGTGAGCCACCATGTGGTTGCTGGGATCCGAACTCAGGACCTTCAGAAGAGCAGTCAGTGCTCTTACCCGCTGAGTCATCTCGCTAGCCCCTGGCATTTATTCTTAGTGGGGGCAGGGTGTGGAGGCAGGATGGTGAGGGTCAGGACTGTGTGAGTACCCACTCCTGCAGGTGGTGGCTGGATAATGGGAGTCGGAAGAAATGAGCTGGTCAAAGGACCAGCCTGCGACAGGAAGTGTCCACACCCCGTTCTCCACACTCACACTCAGTTTCTTCTCATGTTGAGGGGAGAGGCCAGAGATGGCCTTTGGCTGTCCCCAGACCATGAAGATGGGGACCTCTAGCTGCCAAAGGGGCTTCTGCTGGCTGAGTGAGGCTGCACATGTGACAGCCAGGACAGATGTGGTGGGGACTTGAGACTCAGCCCAGAGAAGGGACTGAGCACCCAGCACCCTGTGTTCTCCTGAACAACTAGCCATTCCACCTTCTGTCCTTAAATCCATCTCCCATGCTGCTCCTCACCTTTCCTCTCCCAGTAACCTCCTACACATGCTTCAATCCCTTACTCCATGGATGTTTGGATACAATGGTAAGAGTACTCAGTGGATACAAGTGCTGATGTAATGGTAAGAGTACTCAGTGGATACAAGCGCTGATGTAATGGTAAGAGTACTCAGTGGATACACGCGTTGTGGAGCCAGTCAGATTCCTGGTGTTCTCTCCATTTTTTGTGTGACCTTAGGAATGTGATTATCCTTCTCTGAGCCTTGTTGTCGGCTCATTTTCTTCTTCAAGATTATTTTATGAAAGTACACTGTAGCTGTCTTCAGACACTCCAGAAGAGGGCATCAGATCTCGTTATGGATGGTTATGGGCCACCATGTGGTTGCTGGGATTTGAGCAGTCGGTGCTCTTAACGACTGAGCCACCTCTCCAGCTCGAGCCTTGTCTTCTAAAATGGCAAAAATAACTCCCATGCTTCCATCAAGAGGCTCACACGACAACAGATAAGCAAAGCTTCCTGCAGATTAAATGGGCTCTGGGGCGTGGGCACAAGGGCACAAGCAATGAGGAGGGCCTGGGGCGTGGGCACAAGGGCCCAAGCAATGAGGAGGCTCTGGGGCGTGGGTCCAAGCAATGAGGAGGACTTGGGGCATGGGCACAAGCAATGAGGAGGGCCTGGGCCATGGGCACTCTGCTGCACTACTTGGGGAGGGGCGATGGTGATGTCCCACAAAGTTAATTTGCTCCAACCACAGGATCCCTCTGTCACATTCTTAGTATTTACCCAAAGAAGACAAAAACTGTGTCCACGCTGAACCCATGTCTGCTTGTTGAACTATTTATGTGATCTCTATGACTTGGAGGCAGACAGTATATCCTTCAGGCTGGGCATCAGCAGCACATGCCTGGCATCTCTGCGCCCAGGTGGTGGAGCCAGGAGGATGAGCTTTAGGGCACACAGTGAGACTGGATCTCAAAGAGCAATAGCAAGAACAAAGGCAACAACAAATATCTACATGCCCTTCCCCAAGTGAACAGAACAATATTCAGTACATCTAGAAAATGGAATAGTATGCAGCCTTAAACAAAGGCCAGCAGGAAGGAAGACTAGAGAAGTCCTTTAAATGGTCATGACTGAGTGGAAGGAGTCACTTTGAAAAGTCAGTGGTCCTTGAGCCACGGGGCAGAGGAGTGCAGAGGTGAAACACGAAGGATTTTAGGATAAGGAGAATTTCCCACCATCCTAGAGCAGTGGACTCATCCTTTTGCACACTCACAGGCTCGGGGTCAGCCAGGCCTTGGTTTCTTCTTCTTCTTCTTCTTCTTTTTTTTTTTTTTTTTTTTTTTTGAGACAGGGTTTCTCTGTGTAGCCCTGGCTGTCCTGGAACTCACTCTGTAGACCAGGCTGTCCTTGAACTCAGAAATCTGCCTGCCTCTGCCTCCCAAGTGCTGGGATTAAAGGCTTGCACCACCACCTCCCGGCCCCAGGCCTTAGTTTCTAACAGGAATTGATAGTACCCATCAGTGCAACAAATGTCACTACTTGTACAAGTCTGGGACCTGTGTGAACAAAGGAACAAAAATGGTGATTTATGGGACTCTGTCCTTTAGGCTGTTTCTCTGTAAACTGAAAATCATTCACTAATTAGCACTTTACAAGGCAGGCTCCCTAGTGAGTGTGCTTTAATGAGGGTTGGGGAGGGGCACTCTTAAGAGGGCTAAAATATTATACTGCCATTACAAAGAGCAGGCAGGTCTCCAAAAGCTAGGGCAGGATCCAAACTGCAGTTAGAGAACAGAGATGAGGCCAGTAGAGCCGAGAAGAAAAGAAATACAAAGACAAGAGGCCTGCTGGCAGGAGACAGGGGACGCCAGGTGGGAGTGGCTGATTCTTTCTCAGCAGCCTTTGGAACCTTCAGGGCAGCCCCAGTGTGTTTTACAGATTGAAACACACACACCATAAAGTATATTTTCGACATACACAAACAAAAGTGATTTCTTCAATGAGTGGGCCTGTAAGTTTCCAGCCAGGCCCTGGCAGCTGCGGCCCATTCCATGCAGGTGTGGGCGGGATACTCACCAGCCCCCCTTCCTCCCCACCCACGACCTGGCTCACACCTTCCCTGCTCAGGTTTAGGGCCCACGGGGCCTCTGGAGGTGAGGGAGGCAGCGACCACCCAGCACTCCTGGAAGCCCCAGGGGCCTTGCAGGCTGTGAGGGGCCTGTGTGTACTGATGGGGGTAGGGGTAGGGGGCTTGCATCCAGGAGGACCCCAGAGTAGAAGGTAGGTTGTGTGTGCCTCGGTTTCCCTCTGGTTAGTAGGCCAGTGCTGCCCCTGGGAGAAGGCTTTACTAAGATGAATTTTTTGTTTTTTTATTTGACTTTTTTCACAGCAGGGTTCCTGTAGCCCAGGGTAGCCTGAAACCAACTATGTGACAGAGGATTCTGACTCCACCTGCAGTATTGGGATAGCAAGTACGCAACCCCCTGTGGCTTAGGCATGCTCTGTGAGTCTGCCTGATTGGCTCCCACCCCAACTTGCCTTGTCCTGTGGGAAATATACTTTACCTTAGGCTTGACCCAAAATCCCTGGCTGTCCTGGCTAGGCCGCTCTCCCACAGGAGCATTTGAAATCACATTTATTTGTGTAGTTTGTGAAAAGTCAGAGGACAATCCAGAGGAGTCTCTTCTGTCTCCACTGAGGCTGAACCTAGGTTGCTAGCTCAGGCCTTGGTGGCCAGCGACTAACTAGAGGCCTCACTCAGACAATAATTCCATGTGCTGGGATGGGATGAGGGGTGGAACAGCCAAAACCCAGCCTGGCTCCACACAGGGAGAGATGACACATGACACAGTACAGTCGGGATTGTGTGTGTGCGCGCACACACACGAGCTTCAGTTGAGAATCAAGATGTGCAAAAACTGTAGACACCAACTAGGGAAGTCATTCAGGCAGCGGGAGCACCTGTGTGCAAGGGCCATGGGACACAGGACACAGGACACAGCTGTGCCAGGGCCCAGGGCAGGATGGAGCCTGGCGTGCTGGAGCAGAGAAGACTTGAGCCTTGGCCCTGAGGTAGATGGAGGCAAGAGATGGGACCCCTGTTGACACTTTCTGTTGACAGCAAAGTCCCCACGCATCACTTGTGGCCAGGCCAGGGTTCTCGTAGCCTTGTGCAGAGAGGGGCTTTAGGAAAGGGGATGCTCTGGACTGAGGACATCTTGTCTCTGCTGACGTCCCTCCCTCTTAGGGTCTCTTCTAGGCTTTCAGGGAGCCAGACTGGACCTGTGTTGTCACGATGGCCCTACTGCTCCATACAAGAAAGCTGCTGGGACATTCCAGATGGGGGCCTCTGTGTGGAGGTGACGTCAGCCCTTCTCTGGCTAGTAAATGTTTATGGCCAATGGGGCCTGGGTTTGGGGCTCCCTAGAGCCTGGTGAGCAGTCACCCCATCCTGCCCCTTTCTGGGGGTCTGGATGCAGGCAGGGGGTTGGGAGGCTGGGGGTCTGGCAGGCCACTCTAGCCCTGGCAGCTGGCCCAGAAAGGGCTGGGTGGGCTATGTGCAGAGCCAGCAGCACCCTGAGAGGCAAGGGGGCAGGAAGCAGAATGGCGTCAGCTTTGAATGCTCCTTCTCAGGCCCATGGAAGACAGAGACATGTGGTGACCAGTGGGCAGGCAGCACCATGCCAGGGCCTGCTGGAGCTTCTCTGCCCCTCAGGTTGGATGGAGGCCTGACGCGAAGTTTCAGGACTAGAATCCTGAGCAGCTACCCAGTCCATTCAAACTTTTATGACACGGTCAGACACAGCCAGAACCAGGACTGGGTACACAAGGCCCAACTGGGAGGGACCTGTTGTGATGACCAGAGGAAGTCATTCTTCCCATTTCTGGGGCAGAGCTGAGGCTCAGTGCCTATGTTGAGGGACACAGCCAGGAGCCCAGGATTCAAAGCTGGAGCACATCTGAACTACAGCACTCTGGGACCTGGGCTCCTATGTCTCTTGGGGTTTCCCATTCCTTTCTTGGGGAGCCCCAAGTCCAGCTCAAACAGCCCTCAAGATAATCCTGAGTTGGCACCTGGGGCTACAAAGGATGGGGTGCAGGGAGGCAGGGGATGCATGCCACCTGAGTTGGCCCTCAGATCAGGTCTAAGCTTCCAGGAGGGCAGATGATATGGCCCTCTACCAGCAAGTGTCCGGGCCCAAAAGGGGCCTCATGAGCCAGGCTTCTCAGGCAGGACCCAGACCTTGATTTATGGCTCCAAGCCTGCTGGAGCCCACTGCTTCCTCCACAGTTGCCAAGAAGCTCGGCCAGTGCTGGGCTGGGCGTCGCTAGCATTCCAGGGCCACCTAAATCAAAGCCTATCAGCGGCTGGGCAGGAACTGGGCCCTGTGTCACCTGGCCAGGCTGAAAGGCTCTATCCCTGGCCTTAGGCTTGCGGAGGCCTGCAAGACTGGACAGCCCGTCCAGTGCTCTCTGCTCTATTGCCCAGAAACTTGGAGCAACTGGTGTGTGGGGCCCAGGCGTGTTTTCCAGAAGCTGTTGGCTTTGGGAATAGGCCCAGGAGGGAAAGCATACAACCCAAGCGCGGGGGTGGCCAGGTTGCCATCCACTGGCGGCTGACCATGGGGATCTGAATCATATCTGCAGAGCCAGGTCAGTGGCCTCTGGGCAGTCTGCAGCAGGCTGGTGGGCAGAAGCATGTGGTCTTCCCACTGCCTGCCTGTGAACCCTGTGTGCCAAGTGCAGGCCTGGGCCTCTGTCATCTCATCTGCCTTCTGCTATGCCCAGTCCCCCAAGCCTGCCTTTAGGACACTGCACACAGGGACATATAGCATTTATTTGCCACAGGGGTTCGGCTTACACCTTGGGGGTCGGAAACAGCTCCCAGCCTTCCAGCTTGCCCATCTTGAACAGGGCGGCCGCGGTACCCATGTAGACACAGCCCAGGGCTGCAGTCCCATAGCTGTGAGCTGTGGAGAAGGACAGCATCAGGCATGGGGTGCTCCAGGTGTGATCCAAGAGCCTCCCAGGGAGATGGAGTCTGACAGAGCTGGGCTTCTTCAGGGGCCTCTCCAATAGCCCAGTAATAGAGTTAAGGGGATGGAGAAACTGAGGCCAAAGGCTGTCCTGCACCAACTACCCTTTAACTCAAGATGTCTGTGTGGGGAGGTGGATGGAGTCAGCCCTTACTCCCAGCACTGGGGACCCTTCCCTGCTAAAACCTTTTCCCACAGTTGAACTAAGGGCTAACATGCTTTCCTGTCCCAGACCCCTAGGACTCCAAAGAGGGAAAGAATGGCAGTTTGGGGCTAAGTCTGTCCAAGTCAGAGTCAGGCTGTGACCCACATGGCCCCTGATGGGCAGAGACAGCCGCAGCAGTTCCCAGTTTCCACATGCCAATGATGACGGGATGGGCAGGGATGCCCACTGCACGGCATAGGCTATCTCACTATCCATGACAGGGATGGCAGGGCAAGACAGAACCTATCGTGGAGCTGCCTGTTGTTGTGAAGGCAGCGACTGCCTTCGCCAGGGGGGAGAGGCTGGAGTTATCAGTGATTACACACTGTCCCAGAGGGTGGCCACTCACTGCGAGCTCCCAATGTCAGGCCTCCCGCGCAGCCACCAATGAAGTAGTTCAGGGGGTCATCTGGCTTCTCTCGGACCTGGGCACTGACACAGGTAGTAAGGCCAAACATCGCTCCGACAGCAGCTGTAGTAAGGAGCAATGGGGGTTGGAGGTGGGGAAACTGAGGCAGTGTCGAGTTAGCACCTGACTGTCCTGTCAGATAAAGGGCAGATAAAGCTGGGTGCCACCACCCTCTGCCCTTCTAAGCCCCCAGCCAGTCTTGTACTCAGTCTCCCAGGCCCCCACTCAGTGGCTCCGGTGGCCTCTGAATGGCCTGTGTCACTGTCAGCAGGACACTAGCTCACCTGCAGTAAACGTGAACCGGCCAACTCTGGCCACTGCTTCCAGGTTGGAATCTGCGGGATTGTGTATGACGCTGTAAGCGGAGCCTATTAAGCCTGTAGGAGGGAGAGAGAGTGGAGGTTGTTGGGATGCCTCCAGGGCCACGACTGCTAGGCCAGAGCCTAGGCCCAGCTTTCACCTTCCCCAATACCTAAGGCAGAGTCCTGCCCCAGTGGGTTGATGACGGTTCACAACACTTGACCCAGACCTCCAGCCAGCAACATGCAACTGCCATAGTGCCTCCTCCAGTCTCATCAAAGGCCGTATTTTCCAAGGACCTTAGCCTAATCCAGCTTGGCAGCAACTGGGCTCAGGATGTCAATCCTTCCACGTGCAGGTAGCTTGGCCCAGACGTGTCCCTACATCTGGCTGGCTCCATTCCTCCCACGCCAACCCAACTGCCACACCAGTCAGCTTTTCCATCTCCTCCACTCCTTGCAACCCCATACTTTACACCATGGTTTACATAACAAGCTGAGGCCAAGGTGGGTGCTTGAGCCTGGAGCCCAAGACTTGGTGGGCTGCAAGGCAGGCACCACAATCATGCCAGAGCAGGCATAAGCAGCCCCACTCCATGGTGTGCAGCTCTCTAGGGCAGCGGACACAGGATCCCTGCCTCTCACGCTCCAGGCTGGATGAATTCTGCTATTACTCCCTTTCACCAGAGGTGAAGTGGCCCAGAAAAGCAGAGCCACTAGCTGGTCACAGGCAGTGGGTCTGGCCCCTCAACTCTTCTCCAGCCTCAAGGGATGTCAAACCCACCCTTCCTGGTGAGCTCTGGAGTTCTGACCTCAGCACTGAGCTCTTATAGATCTTGAGTTTCAGTCTCAACACAGACTGAAGACCCTAGCAGGGTCTCAAAGATGAGCCTGGGTGCTAGGCGGGAGGCCTTGAAGGTGTTATAGCTCCCCAGCCCAACCATCCTTCTGCCTCAGCATCCCTGTGCCTTCTGTGTACACAGGGTGTGAGAATGCTCACACAGGAACCTAACCCACTGTTGGGGGTTGCTGGGATGTCTTTCCCAGATGCAGCAGGACTTGAACCCAGGGCCACTGGGAATCTTGATTGGGACTGGTGAGGCCACAGGGACCCTGGGTGACTTTGGTGACCACAAGCCTGACCTAACAAGCCAGGTGTCATGGGACCCAGAGTGACTACCCTTCACCTTCTAACTGCTCCCCTGTGGTGATTCTCCCCTGGCCCAGCAAAACCACAGCAAAGCATCAGCACCACCTGTAGCATGGGACCCTCCAGGAGCAGTTGCATCCATGAGCTGAGGGCTGTGCCAGGAGGGCAGGAATTCATTCATTCATTCATTCACTGTGGCCCCCCCATAAGCCATGTTCATTCATTTATCCATCCTTCCACTGAGGACCCCAAAGACCTCACTCATTCAATTGTGAGTTCCACTATTGCCTCCAAGTTGCTAGATCCTGCTGGGAAGGCAGGGTCACTGCGTTTCTGCAATGTCCCCCTTAGGGGGGCCAACCAGGGAGCTTGGGAACAAAGGAGGTGGGATACGGGGAAGAATTTTCAAACTAGACATAACTGTCCATCTCCTCCCTCAGCAACTGTGACACAGCACCTCTGGCAAGGGCCTGACTACTCTCCACGGCTACCCAAGACAGACCCCAGCCAGACACCAATAGTGCACACTCATCCTCTGAGTCAGCATCCATGTTCTCTCCCTCCCTGTTTGTTTGTTTTTTTTTTTTCCTTGAGACAGCGTTTCTCTGTGTAGCCCCGGCAGTCTGGGACTTGGCTCTGTAGAGCAGGCTGGCCTCACTCACAGAGATCTGCCTGCCTTGCCTCCCAAGCTCAAAGGCGTGTACCACCACGGCCAGGCTTGTTCTGTCCGTTTTAAAATTCCCCAATCACCTGACTGTACAGCACTTGCCTTGTGGGAGCAAAGCCTTGGGTCGACTCAAGAATGTGAGGCCCGTGGACACACTGGAAATGCATGACTGAGTGAGGCCTTAAGGGATAGCATAAGTGAGTGAGTGACTGAACCAGGTATGAGGGGGCACCTTAAGAGTCCCAAATGCCAAAGGTAAACCCATGACATCCCCAAAAAGATATCTGGCCTTACAAAGAAGTGCGTCCTATTTGGAATCTTCCAGAATTAGGTGCTCATGGTGGGTGGTACATACTTTTAATCTGGGGGACTCAGGAAGCAGGGGCAGGGAAATTTCTTTGAATTCCAAGCTAGCCTGTATTACATAGGGAGATCATGTCTCAAAATAATAGTAAATAGTGCTGCAGAGATGGCCCTATCTCAGTCCTGGAGAAATGGAGTCCTGGAGCGATCTTCCAGATTACCTGGGTTCAACTCCCAGCACCCACATGGGAAGCTCCATTTCCAGAGAATCAGACACTCAAAGCATACAGGCAAAACACCAATGAGTGTAAAATAAAACAGTAATTTTAAATCACTTAAAAATAATAGCAAATAAATATGTTCCGTGGCGGCGGAAAATAGAAACAAAAAAATAACAAAAACATCTTTCAGAGGCTAGGTCGGGGTATAGCCCTGTCATCCCTGCACTTGGGTAGTTGAGGCAAGAGGATCATACAGGCTGGACTGGAGATAGGTGAATCAGGACCTCAAGGCCATCCTCCGCTACGTAGAGGGTCTAGCCTAGGCAACACTAGAACTTGTCTTCAAAAACTCCAACAACCCTTTAACCCTAAAAAAATCCCGATGACGCTAAAATTGAGAGATTAAGTTTAAGTGTTCAAAGTGTACTGTGGAAACTTGGCCATTAGCTGAACTCAATGGGAGACCAGCTCCCAGAACTTAGAAACAAGGAGACCAGCACGAACTGGCAGAAAAAAAGAAAAAAGAGGTAACAAACAATTGCCAGGTACCTAACCTGCCCCTGAACAAGCCAGCGCCAATCAGAGACACCCCATACTTTCCCTTGCCTCAGTCGCCCCTCTGCCCCAGCAACTGTGTAGGTATAAAGACCTGTTTAAATTTTTGCTTGGGGCCAGGCTCCTCTACCCCTGCGTGGGATACGAGTCTCGCCCAGCGCAGAATAAAAGAGCCTCTTGCTGATTGCATCTAGTTCGGTCTTGGTGGTGTTTGGGGTCGTCGTTCTCGAGCCCTGAGAGTGGGTGGGGTTCTCCCCCCTTTTTTCCAGAAAACTTACAAAATGACCTTCACATTTTCTCCAGCTTTAGCTCCCTGATATTGACCTATGACCTTTGAAGGCCCGAGGGGCTGATTGGTGTACGCCCCGGCGCCCCGGGCCCTCCGTGTGCCCTGCGCCCCGGCGCCCCGGGCCCTCCGTCTGCCCTGCGTCCCGGCGCCCCGGGCCCTCCGTCTGCCCTGCGTCCCGGCGCCCCGGGCCCTCCGTCTGCCCTGCGCCCTGCGCTCACCACAAAGGCCGCCTAAGGCCGTGGTGATGTAGGCCTTGCGATGGCACTGGGTGCCGTCGGGGTCTTCATTGTAGGCGTCGAAGAGCTGCTTCACCATCGCCGTACGTAGCCGGGCTCGCTCGGCCAACCCTGTACCTTCTTGGTAAGCTCAAGGGTAGCCGGGTAGGCCAACTCTCGCGAGGTTTGCAGCGCGCAACTTTATTGAACGCCTTGGACGTGGACACGGCGTGTGCGCACGTGCGCGGGGCGGGGTTGTTCGGAGATATTCGCGTAGCGAAAACGGAGTCGTGCCCAGTCTGCAAGTGAGCCTGGACAGAGACGCCCGTGACGCCATGGAAGGGTAAACTGAGGCCATGGAGAAAAGCGCCTGCAGCCCTAGCGAGGACGAGGCTCCTGGTACGGAGGAAGTTGACAGTCCGTGAAGGGATCGGCAGGTGGACAGACCACCGCAGTGCCGCGATCGCACTGTCAGGCGGGTCCGTGATCGACGCTGACGGAGGCAGGACGGCCGCGGTGCAGACCTTACAGCGCGGGGCGGAACTCCACCTGGTTAGCCCGACACGCGGAAGCGATCGAGGCTGCGCAGGGGTGCGGGTACGCGCCCATCTTCAGCAGAACCGCGTGTAACTATTTGGAGGCGTGGCCAGGCCTGGCAGGGGACCAATCGTGGCGTGAGGATTATAATTGACGGAGACCAGGCCCATTCCGCGCTGGTCGCCAGACTCGGGAGGTAGTCCCGAAAGGGACCGGTGCGCTGGCTGCGGGACGCATCTCCTCCAGGGCGAGACTTCGGGGTAGGGTGGGGCCTCTAGAGCAGGTTTAAATTAACCCAGCTGCAGCCTGGGAGCCGCTCGTCCGGAGGCGGGTCCGGGGGCGGGCCCTGGCGGCGGAGGGTTGAGCCTGCGCGGCGGCCTGGGGCCATGTCTGCGCCGCCGCCTCTGCAGATCCGAGAGGCGAACGCGCACCTGGCGGCCGTGCACCGACGCGCGGCGGAGCTGGAGAGGCGGCTGCTGGCGGCGGAGCGCACGGTGCGTGCGCAGGCCGAGCGCCTGGCCTGCCATGACCAGCAGCTGCGCGCGGCCCTGGACGAGCTGGCTCGCGCCAAGGACCGGTGAGGCCCGGGAGGAGGCCCGGCGGACATCCCAAAGGAGGAGGGTGGAAAGAGCTGGGAACCGAGAGCAAAAGTCTCCGGAGCACTAAATGCCCGGCTTCACAGTACTGGGGAGGCTGATCAGGAGTTCGGGCCATCCTCGACTACATGGGAAGATAAGAGTGTAGCCTGGGTTACATGAGAGCATTTCCAACTGTTAAAATGAAGCCAGCTGTCCCACAAGGCCGAGTCCGCTGATACTGCTTGCCCTGGGGATGCAAGAATTTTGTGTCTGATGATCGAAGGAGACTGCTGGTTAGGGGGCCACATCGGTAGGCAAAGGCACAGAGCACACCTATATAGAATAGTCAGAGCTGTGACAACCACTTGTGACCACGAGGAAGTCCTACTGAAGGACAAACAAAACTGGCATTGTTTTGTTTTTGAGAGAAGGCTGGCCTTGAAGGCTCTATGTAGCTTTCAACTTCTGATCCTTCTGTCTCCATATCTGGAGTGCTGGGATGACGGGGCCAGGACTGCTTGTGGGGCCGAGGGTTCTTTACCAATGATATCAATGGCTCTGTGTGTAAAGACACTCATTGCCACTAAGAACGACAAAGAATTTGATCCCATGGGGTAAAAGGATGGAACCAACTCTTGCAAATTGTACCTTGACTTCCACATGTTTGCTGTAGCATGTGTGCACATAAGCTCACAAAGAAGCAGCGCAGGAGGAGACATAGAGTCTCAGAGGATTGTGGAGCGGGTAGATGCCCCACCCCCAACCCCTGTAGGTAACTACCTTATTTGGTCCTCTCACCAGGGAGATTTTGGACCTCCAAGAGCAGCTGCTGAGCTCTGAGGCCACAGTTCGAAGCCTGCAGGCTGCAGTGGACCAGAGGGACCAGATGATCCAGCAGCTACAGCCTCGGGCTGACCTGCTGCAGGACATTGCTCGGCAGCGACCACCCCTGGCCACACTGCTGGCCACCCTGGAGGAGGCAGAGGAACTGGGCCCCTTGCCGGCCAGCCACAGCCATGGCGCCCAGCTCCTCCCTGATGGGCCTGGCCCACCCCTGAGCAACAATGTGGGGAAGGAGGAGGGCCAGGACCACCAGCAGCCTGCTGTGTTTGGGACCACTGTATGAGCTGCCCTGACCTGTATGACCTGCCCTGAATCTGTGGTCAAGACCCCTTGGGAATTCCTCTCTTAAGAGTCCTGGACATCATGAGTGTCCTAGAGGGGTCTTGAGACATTACCAGGATCTCATCTAAACATCAAAATGAGTGAAAAATCAAGATCTCATTTAAAACACCCACCCCACCCTCCAGGACTGGAGTATCTGCTACTTTCCACTGATTTTAAATAGTTTCAAAAACAAATGAAAGCAAGGGCAGTAACTCAGTAGGTGGAGCATTCTCCACCATGCATGCACAAAGCCCAAAGACAGGCACCCTAGCATCAGTAAGATGGTGGGGACTGACCCTCTGTTTCCAGGTCTGACTCTGAAGCCACAGTGTTTCCTCTTTGGCTTGCTGTCTCAGAAGTGCGCATGGATCTCGGCTAGGTTGGCAGGCTCCCACCACAGGCCCTGGCTGTAGGGAGTTTGCTTGTAGTTTTGCTTGAAATGGGGTTTCTCTCTATAACCCAGGCTTCCCTTGAATCCTTCCAAGTACTTCGACTATAGATGTGAACCACCATGCCCTTCTGATAGGAGTCCACCCTCCTTTTCTCACTCACTCTGTACCTCCTGAACCATTCCTCATCCCAGGTGGAATCTCCTCTGTTTTATGATCCGTTGGTTTTGTGTGAGAAGACACATCATTAGCCTTAAATCTCTTTTGCATAGCTCTACCCTTCCTTCTAGGAAGAACGGGTAGGTTAAGACACCACAACCAAGAGTGCCTTAGCTTGTGTGCTGTCTGTTCCCTCTGCCTCTGGCTTTCCCTGCTTCCAGACTCAGTTCCTCGACACTCAGGTCTCTCTCAAATGCCCTCTTCTGGGGGGGGGGGGGGGGGGGCTCAAACCAGCATCTGTGAAGGAACTCCTGCCAGCTGGTCACTGTCCTGTACTGTGTATTGTTTGGTTCAGTTTTTCTGAAGCTTAGTCCTGTGTAGCCCAGGCTAGCCTCTAAACTTTTTATGTAGCTTAGGCTGGCTTTGAACTTTTGATCCTCCTGCTTCAGTATCTCCAGTGCTAGTATGATAGGCTTGTGCAACCACCTACACCCCATCCTGGGACCACCTTTTCAGTGGAGAGGCAGTGACTATGATGCAGGGAATTTATTTTGTCTTCCGTCTCCATCAGTGCCTAGCACAGCCCGAGAGGCCCTGCTTTAGCCAGTAGCCTCCTGGATATCTGATGAGTCCTTTCCTGGTTTCCAGGGACAACAGTGTTTTTGTAGCAAGCCTCCTTTTAAATACTCTAAGAGAATCTATTTTTTAAATCCTGGTTTCTATGCTGTCTAGAGCCTCAGATGGTGAGGGTAATTGGCTTTGTTAGAGCAGTGAGAAGAGGGGTCCTCACATACCCTTCCACCCAGAGGTGGTGTCTGTTGAGTTTCATGGTCCCTGTACTCAGGGAAATTGTCCTTGAGCAGCCACAAAATAGAAGGTAGGGGCTGTTCCAAACAGAAGGGCCTCCAGCCATCTAGTCTGCCCAGAGTCTGACAGGGACCCTCTGTGTGGGAGACAGAGGCCTGTTTTTTCTTGGGGATGGAGAAGAGAAGGCAGGCTAGGGCCTGTCTGCACCAGAATAAATTGGATATTTCTCAGCCTGGACTCTACCTTTTTTCCTGTTGTGGAGTAGCACACTGCTAGGCCTCATACACACTTTACATTGGAGGGGGCTGGAGCTAGCTGTCCTGCAGCCTCCATGTTCAAGTTATTCCTGAGACAATTGAAACTCGGCCCAAAGAAGTGAAGGGAAACTACTTCTCTGTCCAACCAAGGCCACTTCCAATTCAGGGGCCAAGGGAAATATTGAAAATCATATTACCTAGGCTTTCCAGCCCCTCACTGGGAGATGTAGGCGGGGCTCCACCCCTGACCCTGAGGGATCCTAGGCAGGCCCCATCCCTAACCATGCTCCAAGCCCCATCTTAGGTGGGGCCTGTAATGCTAACCCTTAGCTTTGCATCTTATTGTTAAGACTTGGACTAGCTTGTCAAGGGTTGAGACCCTGATTTCCACCCCAGCACTGTGAAAGGGTTCAACTGCAGCAACTGTAAGAGTTAATTCTATTTTACTTTACTCTATAGAAAAGCAATGGTGCCTTGGGTGTGGCTGAGCAACATTTGCCTGGCATGCCAAGGCTCTGGGTTCCATTGCCAGCACCAAAATCTGAACAGTGAGGCATTTTTCTGCTACTCATCAATGTTTGGAGCATAACAGGCCATCATCTATTTGGGTAGCAAAATGTCACTTCAGTTTCTCATTAACTGAATGCTGGTTGGCTTGCAAACTCATGGTAATTTTTCTTTTGACAGTTTCACATACCCTAGAACTCTGTCCATCTCCTGAGTGCTAGGATTATAGGCCCCCAGTTCTCAATTTTTAAAGACAAGGTCTCAGTTGGTAGCCCAACTTGGCTTTAGACTTTCAGCTATGTCCCCATCTCAAGTGCCACCATGTCCAACTAGCCTTAGGCTGGCTTTGGCTAGTAGTGGTCCCCCTATGTAGTCCAAAGTGGGACAGTGTAGGCTGAGTGGCACAGGAAACAAGGCCCTTTTGCCAGCCAAACTTGAAAGAGGCATGGACAATGGGTCTGGGAGTCACTTCAGGCCGCCTTGACTGGCTAATGTGCTTGACATGGGGTTACAGCGGGGCCCCTCCCAGTCCCCACAGCCTCACTGCCTGGCAACAGCTGGACCAGGCAGGATACACGGACCTACCTGGAGCTCCACTACAGGACACAGGACTCAGTGACACAGACGGGCTAGGTGAGTGATATGGGTATATCTGCTTGGCCTGTGCAGTATCACCGTGGTCTTTGCCAGGCTGATTGAGTGCAGAAACTCATTGGGAGTTCCATCCCACCACAGCTGTTCACTTGAACCCATAATGGATGCTGTGAACACCATCATGGAGAGGCTGAGGGCCCAGTGTCTGTTCCGAGGGGCCTTGGGTATCCGGGGGCTGGCCAGGTAAGCCTTCACCCCCAGCAACCCCAGTGGATTCTGGCCTAGGTATTCCCCATCCATTTAACATCTTGATTCCCAGGTTTTTCTGTCGCCTGGACAAGGATGGCAGCAGGTCCCTGTATGTAGGGGAGCTGAGGTAGGGCCTGGCACAGCTGGGGCTGGAGGTGGACGAGGCAGAGGCATTATGCAGGCACTGGGACTGTGATGGGAGTGGGACCCTGGACCTGGAGGAGCTCCTACTGGCGTTATGGGTGAGGCTGTCCTCGGTAACTGAAGGGCTGGTGAGGGGCACTGACCCTGGCACTCCAGTCACTTGTCTCCCTCCCATGCCCCGCCCCCATGTCCCAGACTCGGGAAGCTGTTATTGCAGCTGCCTCTGCCAAGCTGGACTAGACTTGGGATGGTGTGATGACTATAGATGACCTGAGAGGGGTGGACAGAGGCTGAGACCCTCCACCAGTTCCTCGACAACTTTGAGAAGGGTGGGCAGTGTCCTTGGCCTGGGTCCCCCTTACAGCCTGCTAAAACTATACAGCCCATGTGTGTAGCTGAGTTCCAAGACTACCACAGTGGACTCTGCACCTCAGTGGATTCAGACCCAGAATTTGTGGCCATAGTGATCAGTGCCTGGTATCTCTGACATGGCTACTCTCACCTGCCTAATAGCTGCACTTAGCCTAGTTCCTTGATCCACCTGCCACCACTGTCTGGGGGGTGGGAGTGGGGGGGACCCAGCTAGACACAGGGAGGGGGGATGTGTGAAAATGGATGCTGAAGAACCAGCTGGACCAGGTCTCCTGCAGGATCACTCATAGGCCTAGCAATGGCTGGATTGATTACTGACCCCACTAGGGGCCCAATGGCCAAATCCAGCCCAACTGGCTGCCAGGTGCAAGAGAGTCTGGGGTTTTAGTTAAAAGTTTTAATGCAGTTCTCAAATACATTTCATATGACAATCTTACATAAATGTTCCAAAACACATGGGTGACGTCTGGATTCACTTGTCACTGGCTGGCTAAGGCTGGAAGCAGTGTGACCCATCTGCTCAGCAGCCTCTGGTGTCCTTGCTGGCTCCCCAGAAGTGGCCTGGCCAGAGGTGGACCCTCCTAATCCATGGGCAGGGCTTCCTCTTCTGCCTGGGACAGATCCTTTGCAGGCTTGCTCTGCCTCTCGGAAGCCCTAGACGTCTGGTCTGTCACCTGAGGGCTGGGCACCTGCTAAGGGAGACCCAGGTGGTCAGGGTGGGCAGGCAAGAGGGCAGGAACTCCCCTGGTTTCATCACCTTCGTCCAGACAAGTGTTCTCAGGCCCAAACCTAGGGAAGCCCTTTGGGGGCCGGGCACTACCCATTATATGAGCATCAAGTCAGCTCAGCCCACATGTAGCTTCATGTGTGACCTCAAGAGCCAAGCCACCAGAAATGAGTGAAGCATCTGCCATGTGGACCTGGCAGAGTGGGAAGCTGAGCAGGTAGCAGGTTACTCAACAGAACGCTGAGCCCAGAGTTCTCATTGTCGCTGCCCAGAGGGGGACGGTCACCACGAAGTTATGACAAGTGTCAATGTGCCATTTCGATCGGAGGAGGGCGGGGAACGTTCTTTCTGCTCATCAATATGATGAGGTCTGAGTCCCAAGCCGCATCCTGGCATCCCCGTCTGCTGCAGAGGGGACACTCGGATCCAGCCTGTGGCCACCCCGGCAATAGACACCACCATGATGCGGCCTGCGGGGAGGGACGGGCAGCAGACAGACGACAAAGCAGCAGCCTGGTGCAGTGGCTCGCCGCTATGTGCTCCCAGGAGCCTGGCCATCTCCTTCATCACCTGTGCCTGTGGGGAGAGCAGGTCACTCAGTCCCAGCACATGGTCACCAAGACCAGCTGGGGTCCCTCTCAGTGATCCCAGGGTGCTCACCAGGCCCCGTGACACCCGAGGGAGCCAGTACAGCATCCTCATCACTGTCTTCCTCCTCGGTGGCCCTGGTGGCTCCTGGCTCAGATGGGGGCACCTTGGCCTCCTGTTCCTGTTCAGCCCGGCTACGCAGAGCCAGGATGCGGTGGTGGAGTGCAGCATACAGTTGGCCTGTGTCTTTGGAACTGGCCTGGGGAGGCAGGGGGTGAAGTGGCAGTGTGTGGTCAGCAGCCACGCTGGGCAGTGTCCACACACATAGGCCCTGGCCTGTCACTAGGACACACTGGCCTGGTCAGCAGACTTCTCTGACAAGAGACTACCAACAAGGTGCCCAAGGAGAATTAGGTGGGACATGAGGTCTGTTACCCCTCCACACATGATGTACATATAACAAAGGGGACAGCAGGGTGTGTGCACAGCTATCAGGAATATCCAGGGGAGGTTTGTCCCCTGCCCACTGGTAACATCAGCAGTCTTCAGCACTGAGCCAGTGTGCTACTCCCACCGTCCCTCAAGCTTACCGAGATCAGGAAAACCTTGACACCCTGGTCCTCGGCATCTGTGGCTGTGATGCGGATGCTCTTTTCACTGGCCTTATCCATCTGCATCTGTGCCCACAGCTTTGTGTTCAGGATGAGCCGCAGGCTGCCTTGGGTCCGCATCACTGCAGCAAGGGAGCTGCTTAGCGACACCTGCCCCAACTTGCAGCCCACGTCTGCATGGGGCAGGGGAGACATGCCCTTGGGGAAGGGGCTAGCCTGCAACAGGGCAGGTAGGGTACACTGAGATGGAAACTGCTCCATCTCACCAGAGGACCAAGCCTGGGCGTATCATATGTATGAGGCAAGTCCTAGCATGCCCCTGGCTTGCCACCTGCTAGGGGTAGGAAAACCAAAACTACTCTTGTCACACACAGTAACTGCTAAGCAAGTACTGTTGACATTTACTTTAACCTTTCTTTTTTTTTACTTTTCTTTACTGAGGTGGGGGTCTCGATAGCCTGGGCTGGCCTTAAACTCATATCAGTTCACCTGCCTTCCAATTTCTGGCCTTAACTTTTAAGGGGAATGTAACCAAATGGGAAGGACATGGCAGGCTCATAGTGGACCAGAGACCATTTTCACATGAAGTCCCCCAAACAGGAGGGGCAGCTCTGAAGCCCAGGCTGACACTCTTTCTGCCCCCACCTTCCTTCCAAGCTGCACTTTTTAAAATTCCAGTAAAGACACATGAGCATGTGGGGCAGCCCCAGGCCAGAGTGAGCGCGTGTGGGGCTGCTGCTACCTTTGCTCACAGCCATGACCCTACTCCAGCCGTGGAGCCTACACTTCTGGCTTTGGTTGTGACTCAAGCCCACCTCTGGGAGGGTCTGTCCTTCCCCAGAGCTCACCTAGCCGGGACTGTAATGTGCCATCATCGGTTGACGCCATGTCATTGAGTCTGAGAAGTCCCCGGCCACGCTCCACCCATGACTGTGAGGTCTTATCGAACACAAACAGCTTACACTGGATCTGTAACACATGGGATCAGTGACCAGGTTGGGGGGTACCCATGCCCTCTGCACCCCAAAGCCAGGCTGTCTGATTACCCCACCTGCATGCTGAGTCCACAACTAAGGCCAGGACACTGAGGGCAGTGGCCAGCTCTGTTGCTCTTTGTCCAGTCATCTACTGTATGGGTTTAGTTTCTATGGTGCTGGGAATGGAACCCAGGGCTCCTGCATACTAGGCTCTAGCCCAGAGCCATGCACCCAGCCCAAGTATGTAAACAAGGGTGACTCTGGAAATACAAATCCAAGCAGAGAGAGATGCCACCAAGTTCTCACAGCAAAGGAGCACTGGGTGCTGTGAAGAAATGCTCAGCTGTAGGGAACATACTACAGTGCTGGGGAAGTCCCGCCCACTGCCCACCCTGAAAGGAAGCACACAGTCACACTGCTTGGAAGAGTCTCAAGCAGAAAGAGGCCAAGTATCAGCTCACTGACACCAAGCATTCCCTTCAGAGCATTACTCAGCTAGGAATAGAAACAATGCTCACACATGCTTAAGCACAGACTTAAGGACACTATACTCAGTGACAATACAAGACATAAACTTCATGGAATACCATAAGAAATCTCCAACACTGGGAAACTGGCTATGGCAAGCCTTGTAGGTGCTGTGGTGCTAGTTTTTTGGGGCAGGACCTTATTCAGGGGATAAGTTGTGACAGTGGTTGTGGAACACATTTTTTTTGGGGGGGGGGGGTTCTTCTAGACAAAAAAGTTCCTGATTGGCCTGGAACTCTGTACACCAGGCTGGCCTTAAATTCAGAGAGATCTGCATGGCTTTGTCTCCCAAGTGCTGGAGTTAAAGGTGTGCACCAACACACCTAGCTTCATTTTGTTGTTGAAAACAGGGTCATGCTATGTAGCACAGGCTGGCCTTAATTCCTGACAGTCCCTCTGCCTTAGCATCCCGTTTGGTCTCACCTGCAGCACATTGCTCTCTGCCTCCTCCCCTGTAATGACCTCCACCTTCTCCAACAAGCATGTCCATGCTGTAGCCTTGGTATAGGCAGCGGCTGACTCTGCCAGGGACTCTGCACAGCAGTGGTCCGAGACCCAAGAAGAAAAAAAGCACAAATCAGCAGGGCAGGCCTGATCCTCCCAGGGACCTGGGGAGCCCTGTTATTAGCAGAACACTGCCACCCATTACCCATAATGGGCACTTCAGCCCAATCTCTAAAGTCAGTTACAGCATGGCTGTCCCTAGCTGGGAATCAGGAGTCTCCCCTGGGGTGCACGCAGGGCTGTTCCTACCTTTCTTGGGGGCGGCCTCCTGGGATGACGACTCAGACCCTGACTGGGCATGTGTAGTCTCCCTGCTGGTGTCTGAATTGGCTTCATTCAGCTTTGGGGGGCTCTGAGGAAACAAGCGTGCCAGGGCGGAGCTGCTGTGGGTGCTAAGGACAGAGCGAGAGGCCCAGCAGGGATGGCCGCTCAGCACTTCCTGGAGGCGTGACTCCTGTACCTTGCAGGGCCTGTCCTCAACAGCCATTCCATTCCCTGTCAGACCCAGCCTCTCAGGGCCACAAGAGTGCCACCTGTGTGTGGCAATCTTGGGGTAATTCTGAGAAGGCACACTGTGGCAGACCCACAGGAAGAAGTTGCAGCATAGCTAAGGGTCAGAAAGCAGGGAGTGCACACACGCCTGCTATCCCGGCTGCCTGACTGCAGAAGTGGCAAGCACTGCTGGCTCTGTAGACAGAGACACAGGGCATCTGACTCAGTGGTGTAGCTTTGAGTGCTACAACTGGCTCTGGCCACAGGAAAGCCTATGTCAGTGGGCAATAAAGACAGGAAGAGTGACACCACCCCAACAGCTCCGTGAGAAAGCTTTTAATGAGTGGAGCTGGTCTTTCTCTCATTCTGCACCCACGTGTCCTGTCTGACTACAGGAGACAGCATGTCAGCCACAGCCTGTATGCCCGAGTAGAAATGGGCACTACATCACTGTGTCGGGACCACTCACCAAGACGCGCTCACTCATGTTCTGGCCAAACACAAACTTGGTGGAGTTGTCAGCACTGTGGGTCGAGTTGTCTGCGCTGGAGAGGAGTGGCACCATCAATGTGGCACGAGGTGCAGTACAGGGGAGTCTCACACCATAGCATGTCTACCTCCCTCCCAACATACTAGCACACAGGCTGACTCCCTAGCCCAAATCATGGGGCTTGGGAGGAACCCCCTCTGGCCCTGGGGGTATGGGAAGACCACACCTGCATAGCACAGTGCACTCACCTGGAACTAATGTACTGCAGAAAGTAGTTGGTTGCAGTGGGTGCTTCTGAGCTGGGAAGTGCAGCACTGTCTTCATCTACCACGCTGGCATTCTCATTCATTAACTGCAGAGGCAGAGGGAAGCAGGTTGCTCATGTGGCCCTGTCTGACCAGGGCTTGCCAAGATTAGTTGTGGACTGCATATTGGGTGCAGACGCCACCAGTATGGCCGCACTTGATACAGCAGTTAAGACACAAAGATAATCTGGGCAAGGTGGCACATGCCTTTAATCTCAACATTGAGAGACAGATCTCACTTTCTGTGAGATTGAGCTAGCCTGGGCTGCACAGTAAGACCTTGTTTCAAAGAGACAATAGTCTAGTGGGGGCCCACACACCTGACATCACAGCACTTCAGGAGGCTGAGGCAGGAGAATCTAGAGGTCAAGGCTGGATTATTCTGATGGGCATCCTGGAATCTGCAGGGTGCTAAGCAGCACCCTAGTGCTCTCCATGTATGGTGTTCCACTAATTGGTGGCCACCCAAAAGTGGCCCTGACTCTGCCTAAGGGGGGTTCCTGGAAACCTGAACCTGGAAAAGAAGGAGCTGGGTGTCTGGGGCACCCTAGACCCTATTCTCCAATACTGCAGGCTTCTGACTCAGTTTCCAGGACCGAACTGGTCTGCTGATGATCCTGTCTGTGGTGGCTCCTGTGATCCTGACTGCTGAACTGGTCTGCTGATGATCCTGTCTGTGATGGCACCCATGGTCCTGACTGCTGAGCTGGGGTAGGAGCTGTTTGATCCCAGCTCATAGCACAAAAATTAAGAGAATTTGTGTGCTTGAGACTTGCCTAGCATGCTTGAGCTTTGGGTTCCAAGTCCAGTACCACACAAGTCAGGCCTGGTAATAGACAACTCTCATCCTAGCACCCAGTGCTTAGAAGGGTGAGGACAGAGGATCTGGAGTCCAAGGTCATCCACAGCCACACAGTTGAGTTCAAGGCCAGCCGGGACTATATGAGATCTTATCTCAAAATAAAACCCACGTGAAATCAGTCACAAAATCATTATTTTAAGTTTAGCTATTAGAAAGATGTTCTTAGGTACCCTGAAATCCCTAGACGTGGTTACGGAGTGGATTTGAGGCTAGCTTGGGCCACACAAAACACTATCCCAAAAAGAGGAGGGATTCTTAGTGGGATGAGGGCCCTGGGCAATGAATGTTTGGGAATATGTGACTGTCATAGGCACCTGAGGCCACCAGGCCAAATACCTTCACTCTGTCTCTCAAGTTCTGTCCAAACACGAAGGTCTGTGGGGCCACCTGCTCCTCTTCACAGTGCCCTTCCTCTGAGGTGCCATGTGGGGTTTTCTGAGGCACCTTCTCCTATAAGAAAAGAAACAAACCATATTTACCAACATGACAATGGCGTGCCCAAGAGCCTGGAAGTCAGTCAAGCTCACACTTCACTGGAAGCCATGGTAGACTCTCTTGGGGTAGGGCACCATTAGAGAAAGACCTGAACCCCAGACCTATGTTGTGGGCCCAGGAAATCTGAGGGTTTGGAAAGATGCTAAGCCTGAAGCCTAGCAGCTGGCCAACACCAGCAGTCCCCTGCCTCATTAGAGCTGAGAGAAAGGACTAGAGCAAGGTAGAGTGGCCTCTTGGAGAGCTCAAGACCTAAGGGCATCCCTCTTAGAGGCAGAGAAGCCTCTTAGAGATCTGGAGAAACACCAGGTGGAAATGAGGCAGATTGTGAATATCACGGCCAGTACTCAGAAGACACCAAGAACCTGTTCTTGGGACCTCCAGCTCAGGAAGGAGGCCTCTGGATGTCAGAGGGAACAGGGCACATCACCACACCTCGCTGCCAACAGACTCAGCACCAGTACCAAGGAGCCATCAGGCAAGGGGATAAACAACACTCAGGATATAAACTATAAATAGTAAATGGCAGACACAGCAGCTACCGAGTAGCCGATCAGATGAGCCTCACGATAGTCACTTGAGGAAATGGTGCACTGTGGGTCACAGACGTGAGATCCCACTGCAGAGATGACAGCAGGAAACCTCATGTCACAGTCCATTCGCACTTCCACCTCACAGCTTCCTGTATTTAAGTGTTTTATACAAGGTTACATTTTTGTTTCCCCCCAAATTACATTTATCTATGTGTGTACATGCATAGGAAACAAAGGACTAGTTTAAAGGATTCACCGTGTGAATCCCTGGGATCCAACCTAAGTCCTCAGATTTGGAAGGAAGTATTTTTAATTCACTGAGCCCTCGCTGGCCCTTCTAAATGCTTTCTTTTTACACGTGTGATCTTCTGAGCACAGGGACTTGATCGCCCACGTGCCTTGGATAAAGAGAGTTTGAGTTCAATACCCTAACTGCACATGGAAAGTAGGGTACAGAAGTTCCCACCTGCAGTGTAGGGAAGGGTAGTGAGACAGACTGGTAAGAGTTTAAATGTTTCTAGTTGCTTGACCCCTACAAATATGGCTACATTCTAAATCTTCCATGGCCCTGTGCCTACAACAGGGAGTGTGACTGGTGTGCACAGTCTTTCATATCCCTTTGGGTGCTGTCCCCCACTGAGTACCAGCCCCTTAGCTTGGCATGGCTCTGCAAAGGTTTCTACCTGCATGGGGAATCCAAGTCTAAGAGTTCAAAGAGTTCCAGAAGCCCCTGTCTGACGTGTATGTCACCAGGTGGCTCTGTCTCCTAGCTATAATCTCACTCCATCTTCACTAGGCTCAGCATCACTGATCAGCTATGTGGTGTTAGCATCGTGAATGAGGAATGGCTAAAAAAAGTAAGGGTCTTGTCTGTTCTTGCTACATGATCAGAAATAGTGAGTATGGTGACCTTGTCCATTCCAGGACAGCCTGGCAGTGAGGCTTACATCTGGAATGTGCAACTTTGGGCTCAAATTTGGGGTGCCATAGAGAGAATTGAGAGTCAGATCAAAGCTGGATACTAAGAACCCAGCCTGCTAGTGAGGAGGTGGAGCAGAGTTCATCCCAAGCTGAAGAATGGAAGGAGTTGCACTGTGGAGGGGAGGGTGGAAACTTCAAGAGGGTGACACAAGTAGACCCTGCATGGTAGAGCTAGATGCCAGCACAGCCTGGCTGGAACCCTGTACCTGATTCCCCTCCTCAGTCTCAGACACATTCTTAAGAAGCAGGCTGGGAGCTATTCCTGCCCCAACTTGGGGCACTGAGGTGGGATGGGCATTTTCTAGGTGAGAACAGACACATCATTATGCCTGTGACTCCACACAGTGGCCAGCCTGGGAAGTGGGGTCCGCATCACAGCCCTCATCTAGCTGCTGCTGTCACACTGCCCCTAGCCTTAGTCCTGAATCTGCACAGGCACCTCTTCTCACTTAGGCAAGCTTTACAGGGCTGACTGCCACAGCACCAGTCATTCTGAGGGTTCATCTGTGACTCTGTGGGGGAGTGGCAGGACCTTGTCATGGAGACATGGTAATAAAAGTTGTTCATGGGCTCTCTGTCAGTGGGACCCATCCTGACAGTGACTGAAAGCCTATCAACCAATTCCAGGTGTGCACTGGCTAGGCTCTCAGTCCTTGATGTGGTATGGGAAGGACCTTTTACAGGATCCTGTGGGAGTGGGAGGTCACAGGGCACTGTCATCGGCTCTCTGCTATCCTTCCCATGACTGCCCATCTCACAAGCACTTCCAGTGAAGCGGGCAGTAATCAGCCAGGGGCAGCAGAGCCAAAGCCATGCTGTTCACATTTCCAACTTCTAAAACTGTGAGCCAGTAAGTCTTTGTCTCTGCAAATGCCCTGCCTGGGTATTCTGTTAAAGTGTGGAAAGGGGAGTAGACTAGGAACAACAATGGACAAGAGCATTCGCAGACGCAGTCCACCTAAGAAGCTGCCCAAGCTGAGTGTTAGAAACCACTCTAGGTCTTTAAACACCAAGAACCCATGCAGACATCACATCAAGCCTGGCACTGCAGCCCACCCTGGTTGTCCCCACGACCAACTAACCTCAGCAGACTCAGAGGGACTCTTCTGTGTGAGGTTTTCTGGTGATACAGACGTGGCTGGCCCTGTGCAGTCTGCTGGCATACTGACCCCATTGGTGCCACTGCTGGGGACTGCAAAAAGGAAAGAGAGAGAGTGGACAGGTGTCCCCCAACCCTTCAGCAGCTAACCAAGCTGCTAGACTCTGAAGTTCATTCATCCTGGGCTGTGTGCAGTGATGAGAGCTTTTAACCTCAACATTTGGAGGCAGAGGCAGGTAGATCACTATGAGTCCGAAGAAAGACAGATCTAGATAGCAAATTCTAGGTCAATCAGGGCTACATTAAAAAAAAGAAAGAAAAAAAAGTCACATATTCTTAGGTTAAAAACAAAAAAAGCCCCAAAACTCACAGACATGAGGAGCTGCTGCTTTTATTCTAAAAGACACTGTGTTAGCATGTAGCACAGGATGCTCAGGGCCTGGGACTCATCCTCAGTACTACACCCACACACACACATCCACACCTAAAGACACGAACAAGAACTGGCTTCCAGTGAAGCAGGACTCCCAGAAAATGAGCAGCAAAAGAAAATCTATCATAGATTGCTCCATGCAACTGAAGGAAAGCCCGGCCTATATTTGTGGGGTCAGCATCCAACCCCCAGCACCTCACACAATCATAAAGCCAGAAAGAAGCTGGAATAGCGGTGTGTGCCTACTATCCCATTAGAAGGAATACAAAGTGAGTTCAAGAGGAACCTGGGCTGGCTGAGTCACAAAAATCCAACTAAACCAGGACAAAATGACAATTGCCCTAACATGCCAGGCCCATCCTACTTGCCCCCAAATCAAGATGAAATGAAACAGGACTCTTGGAGGGTCTTTGAGTATACTATGGCTCTCTCAGGTGGACTCTGAGCAATGGACCCAAGCAGACTCTGGGTGATTAGTCAGCATGAGATTAACCAGGTCCCAAGTGCCTAGGCTACTTCTGAGTTTTGGGTAACCAGACCAAAACCCAGCAAAGCTGGAAACCCTTGCAGAGCAGCTTGGGAGGTTGACAAGAGACCTGGGGACACAGAAAACCTTGGCAGTACCCTATTCCTCTATTGAGGTTCCCCTCACAGGATGGTGCTAGCCCAAAGGGTCCTCTTGCCTCTGTACTTCAGACTGTGACTCAGTCCCTTACCCGTCTGTGACAGCACCTTGGGCTGTGGGGCCTGCAGCACAGCTGGACGGAGCACACCACGCTGCTGTTCCCTGGGTTTCTGGCTGGGTAGACCTGGAACACAGTGGATTCTAGGAACCTTGACCCTGCTGCTCCAGAGCACATCAACTCCAGTGGTTGTGCAAGGGAGGCCACACTTAACACCAACACTTTATAGTGACAGACACCTGCCAGAGACCTGTGACAAGGTCCAGTTCTTCCTTTGCACTGTGCCTCCCAGAGTTTGCACAGTGCAAAGGAAAATGGCCAGGGCTGGCGAAGGGTCACATGAGTTCCCGGGAAGGAGATACTCTGCTCCCAAAGGTCAGAGCAGCCTCCCAGGGCTGCCTCCATGTCAGCCCCAGCAGCAAACTGGGCCTACAGCAAGAGCCCTGGAGCCAGGCAGAGGCCTGGAAATGTCACCCACCTGCACTGGGTGCCTGACCGTGGATGAGTGTTGGAGGCTTCAGCCGGAAGCCGCTGCTCTTCTCCTCTGCAAGCACAAGACACAGCTGAGCTCAGCCTGTGGAGGCAGGAGCACAGCGAGACAGGGTGCATGGTGGGCCTGGGACCCCAGAGAATGGTCCAGGCTACAACAGGAAAAGTAGGAGGTCCGTGTTAGAAAATGGTTCTATGGCAAGGCCAGCACAGGGGACCCAGAGGATGAAGATGCTGAGATGGGATGACATATCTGCTAGGCTCTGGGACATTCCTCCCAGGAAGGGGAGTGATGGCATTACTGGGCAGCCTACAACAGAGGACATGTACGCTAATGACCACAGGACCCAGGCAGGACCTGCTTCCAAAACATAAGTTTGTTACTCAGTGCCAGCTTGGAACCCAGTGTGAGCCTGCATCCTGAGGACCTTGTCCTGGTGAGGGACAGCTAGTCTAATGTTACCCAGGACAGGAGAAAGGTGTGGGAAAATGTACAGGCCACAGGCAATCTCGGAGACTCAGCCATCAAGCAGACAGATGTAAACTCCATCCCTCCTGAAGGAAGCAAAGAAGGATCGAACCCATGGGCAGAGGTCAGCAGGGAAAGCCCTCAAACAGCTGAGGAACTGGCTCGGCAGGTAAAGTGCCTGCTGTGCAAGCAGGAGAGCCCGAGTCCAGTCCCCAGGGCACAGCACAGCACAGCACATGTGCTCACAGTCCTAGAGCTGGGGATTTAGAGGCAGAAACAGGCAATGTCCTGGAGCTCTTTGACCAGGAGGGCCAGCCAAATCAGTGAGACCCTGCCTCAGAAAGGAAGACAGAGTGATGAATATCATCATTGACCTCCTGTCGCCATGTGCACACGCACAGGTGAGCACACTAGCACGCCCAGAACACGTGCACGCACGCACGCACACACACACACACACACACACACACACACACACACACACAAAAGGCAAAGTCTTAAGTGAAGAGAAGCTGCCAGGGGGCAGGATCCATGGACAGGAAATATCCAGAAGTACGAAACCGGAGGTAGATCCATGATGCCCACAGATGAGGATGGAGAAGGCTGAAGAGGGACTGGTGATAGCTCACAGGGATGGAGTTTATTTGTAGTTGACAGCTTGATACTGAACACACTGATGCCACTCGAGCATCTTGTCACATGGGCTCCAATAGGAAACTGGTCACACTGGAAAGCCTAGGGGATGCCTGGGGGGGGGGCGGGCATCCAGTCAGAGCAGCACTCAAACCCTGGCCACACAAGCCCTGGACATATGACAAAACAGCCACGGGAGTCAGCCATGGAATGGGATAGAGGTGCCTTCAGGAGGGCAGTGCTGGACCACATTTTTCAAACCTGAGATCAAGTGCATAAACTGTATAACTAGAGGCCCCAAAGGCTGGCTTTAGGCGCCTGTGTCGTGGTCATAGGTCTTTCAGGGTCCTGTTCCCTACACAACCTTTAAGACTTGAGGGTAAGACGAGTGGTGGTGGCACATGCCTTTAACCCCAGCACTCGGGAGGCCAAGGCAGGTAGATCTCTGTGAGTTTGAAGCCAGCCTGGTCTACAAAGTAAATTCTGGGGCAGCCAGGGCTACACAGAGAAACCCTGTCTCCAAAACCCAAAGACTTTGAGGACAACACAGCTGACCACAGGGACTGCAGCCACTCACCTGCACCAGTGTGGGGCCCAGAGCCTGGCCATTGTGTTGGCATACAGGAATCCAGCAGGGCACTGCTGTGACCAAATGGGACAGACAGAAGGCAAGCCTCCCTGTTGACACCAAGTGGGCAGCCAAGGCTTAGAGTTCTGTCCCCAGCCCTACCCATAGACACACACCCTGGGCTCTTCTCAGTTCTTCTCAGTGAGTCTTGCAAAGATTCACTTTGCTAACAGCAGATGTTACATTCCTCAGGACCTGGGGAACCCAGGCTTCACCCTTCTACAGCTGGCTGTTGGCTATATGTCACAGAAGGGACAGAAGGGGAATGACTAGGTGAGAGGGAGAGATTGCTCACCCAAGAGAGCTCCCTGCTTAATTGGCAATACACTAGAGACTGAGCCAAGCTGGCCTGAGGCTGACAGAGCTCCCAGAGCAGATGACACACCTGGGCACTGGGAAAGAACACAGCTGGCCAGGATGGCATGACCAGAGGATGACAAGTAGAGCCAGGTTTCTTCCTCAGGCTCACTGTGCAGCTGAAGGTGTCTTTGAACTCCTGATTCTCCTGCCTCTACCTCCCAAGCACTGAGATGACATGTGTGTCTCCTCACCTGACTGAAACCAGTCTTCTTTTTTGTTGTTGTTGTTTTTGAGGCAGAGTTTCTCTGTGTAGCCCTGGCTGGTCTTAAACTCAGAGATCTGCCTGCCTCTGCCTCCTGAGTGCTGGGATTAAAGGTGTGTGGCACAACCATCCAGCTGAAACCAGGCTTCTTAATGTCAGGAAGAAGAGCTAGGGCACTAAAGAACCCTACCACTGCTGGCTCTACAGAACAGGGCCACATCCTATGGGCCGGCAAAGGCCAAGTAGAGTACCCTGAGCATCAAGATCCTAGTTCTAGAAGCTGTACCCCAACAGAAAGAAAGATTCCAGAACTGAGATGGAATGGTGAGCAATTTCCCTGTGGGGACAAAACAGACTTATGACAGCCCAGAAACCATCAGGGCAGGAAGAACTAACTTCACATCTATCCTGCTCAAAGACCCGAGAACAGGATGCAGGAAGGGAAAATTCTGGGAGCCACTGGTAGGACAAGAGTAGTGGGGCAATCAAGGAGGAGAGACTCCTACACAGAGCTGAGCATATCCACTGAAGGATGGATAGAAGGTAACAACAGAGACAGGATAGAAACTGTGCCCTAAGAAACCAAGTCACCCTTACGGATACCCCAAAGACAGCCTGAAGACTGCCCTCAGAGGAATTCAGTTTTGCAGAATCCAAGTCATCAGAGCAGGCTGGGGAAAGGGCTGGATGGGGAGAGCACCTGCTCTGAGTTCACACCCCAAGTATTCACATAAAAAAAGAAAACCAATGGATGCAGAGAATGAATAATCTTGGCCAGACAGCCTAGACCCAACTGTGAGCTTCTAGTCCAAGTCGAGACCCTGTCTTGAGAAAGCAAAACAGAGAGAAGTCAGGGGGTGGGGGTGGGGGGACAGGACGACAATCGAGGAAAATATCTGAGGCCTTGCTCTGGTTGACACACACATGAACATGCTACCCACGCAGATGCACACACACAGAACAAAGACAGGCAGGCCAACAAGGTGGTGTACAGCTGTCAAAGGGACTGCAATGCCTGTCTCACAGGACCACCATGCTCTAGGTGTGGAGTAAAGATGAGGAGGGAGACCTCCCTGACAGAGCAGAGCCAGCAGAGGCCAGGACACTGTATGGTCTTGCTCTTCAGGGCAATCACTCACTCCTAACCCGAGGGTGTCTATGTGTGAAAAGGGCTGCTGGACTTTGCCTGTCTCCAACTGAGCATCCTCAGAATGCCTCAGCCTAGACTCAGCCTCACTCCTGCACTGGTTGAAGCCTGGAAGTTGACATCCATGTATATGGCGTCCCCTCAGTCTAATCACACTGTCTGAGCACAGACGAACGCCTTGGCTGGGCATGGGTGTGTACACGGTACCTAATGGGTGAGAATACTGTCCCATCCAGTCCACACCTACACCATGTCCTTGCAAAGACAATCAGATTCACAGGTGATGTACCCTCAGGGCTTGACAGGGAACTTCCCAACTCCATCTTAGGGCGAATGTGTCACTTTCCTTAGCCTAGCTGGGGCCCCAGGTATCACACCCTTGGGGCTGGCACTACCTGGAGGGTGTTGCTTACCTGAGTGCGTTAGAGAGGATGTCCGCTCACGCTTGACAGGAGGGCAGTAGTTTCCATCCTCATGGTCAGAATCTAGACACAGAGAAGGTGGAGTCAGAGAGTGTTTAAGTTTGCTTCCAGGATTTGGCTCATGTTCTAGAGATTTCCTTACCTTCTCCGGCTTCAGGACTGGAGCTGCCAGCAGATCTCTGCAATGAGAGCAAAGAAGTGGTGAGAGGCCCCAAGTGTACCAAACCTGCGCCCTGCCAGAGGCTAAGGATGACCCTACATACATCAGGTCCAATGATCCATGGGCCACCTTCCCCACAGGTAGCACAACCCTCCCTGGCCTGCCTAGGGCATTAGCACGGCCCTCAGCAAGGCCTATACCAGTCCACACTAGTGGGGACTAGGGCATCCTGGCTCCCATGCTCACCCTAGAACATTTTATAGCACATATGCACAACTGCTCCTAGACTATCAGTTCCAGTACAAGCAAGCTCTGATGTCTGGGTCAAAATGCTCAGAGATGTGCCAGGCTGCCGGGACCCTTCTTCAACTAGAAAGAGGGTCCATGGCCCTCCGGTCCCAGCCTGGCATTAAGGTTGTGAATTGCCAGCTGAGATCAGGAGCTCAGCTCCTGCCCAACACAGTCCCAACTTGTGTCCACACTTAGTACTGTTATCCTTCAGACCCCAAAGTCAGAAGCAAAGGCCAGTGGCGGACCCACACCCCTGGTGGACTCTGGCCATTTAGGCAGAAGGCACAAGAGCACATTTCCCTGTAGTCCTAAAGTGCTTTGGGCTCAAGCTGAACCAAACAGGGGATACTGCTTTCAAGCTGCCAAGATCCCATGCAATCATTAAACCCAAAGAACACCAGCAGAGACCCTCCTGCTGTGGACCCTGGACCATTTTTCCCATAAATGGCCAGAGAGCCAGCACTTTGGCTCACAGGTCCCATCTCCTCACTTTTGCTTATAATCCTGTAACAATGTAAACATTGGCTCAGCTCAGGAGTTGCAACCAGGTAGTGGGCTGGAGCCTGCAGCAATGAGCCCAGAAAGGGTGAATATTTACTCAATGACACACAGTAAATCTCTAGCAGACTAGCACCCTGACCTAGGCACTCTCCTCAGTACAGGCTCACAGCTTGCTTCTTTGCCAAGATAAGCAAGCCCATCTCTCTCCATCCTGGAGCTGTTCTCTCATTCACAGAATAGGAACAGTGATGGTCCCCAGACAGGTCCCCACTCCCACCCCGAGGCCTTGTCACTGGGACAAACCCAGGCTCTACTATCCACATGATGGCAGATCTCTTGGGGGGTTGCAGAGGATACCAGGAAAAGGGTCCTGAGCCCAGGGCTCAGTGACTCTACAGCATGTGGGGTCACATCTGATCCAAAGCTGCCCCAGGAGGCTCAGCTGCTCCTCAGTCCGGCCTTGGGATGACCACAGGCCCTCTGAGAGCTGCCCACAGGATCATGGAGGGGCCGCCTGCCTAAGGACACACACAAGACTGTCCTGGAGGAAACAGTCATCTGTAGTGAATCTTCAGGACGGACTGAGTGGAAGGAGGCTGCTGCTTCTCAGGGGCCCAGTGGCTCTTGCCACCAAAGGCAGAAGGAGAAGGTCTGTTGTGGAAGAATCCCTATCACCTTGGCCCCATGGCTGTATCAGCACAGCTCCAGACATCCTCACATGTCATGGCCACCTTGTTGCTGCTCAGCTTCATCAAGGGAGCAGGTTCTTAGGATCCACGTGGGACGTCACTGGGAGTGCATGTGGGGACGAAAGTTTCCCAGGAGAAGCAGCAGTCCCACTGCTTCAAGGACAAGGACACACCGAGAAACACAGGTTGCCTGAGGTATCCATCTCACTAACCAGGGATCCAAGGAGAAAGGTCAGGCCAGCATTCCAACGGATCCTTGGATAGATGGAAGAGGCTCACAGAGTGATCCTTACCCACAGTTTCGGACTGGCTCAGTTCTGCCAGCAAGGGGCACAGGAACCACAGAGGTGGGAGGTGGAAACAAGATGATTATGAGTTCAAAGCCAGCCTGAGCTACTTAAGACCCTGCCTCAGAAAAATCCTAAAACAAAGTATGAACCTAGCTGATCTTGGCAGAAGTGCTGGGATGAGAAGCACACAGGTACTTCTGTGTGCTATGAAGTGGCCAACTGACAATAAAAGAGGCCGCCCCGAAGGCTGGAGAGATGGTTCAGTGGTCAAGGGCACTTGTTGCTCTTCTACAGGACAGAGCACCTACACGATGCTACTCACAACCACCTGTACCCTCAGTTTCAGGAGCATCTGGCCTCTGGCCTGCCTGGCCACAGAACTGACATGCACATCTCCCACACGTGTACACGCAACTAAAAATTATATACACATTTTATTAATTACATATATTTAAGTTAAGTAAATATATATAAAAAGAGATGCCACCCTCAAGAACATAAACAGTCGCCCTCAAGGCTGGCATCACCCCAAGGGCTGTGGGCAATGTGGGGGCTCAGGTGCGTATGGGGTGCTGCACAGCATGGTCTATCCACAACCTCCAGCACAGCAGGCTGCCTTAGGCTCTCACCCAATACACCCTGGAAGTGTGGCGTGGAGTACAGACAGACTGGGGTGATGGAGGATCTACTCGGCAGCCAAGTGGCTCTCTGAACTGAGACTTAGGGCACAGCAGATAAAAGCCCATTCTGCAACACAGGGACTGGTGAGCTCAGCCTGGTGTTCCCAGGATCAGATGTCACTCAACTGCATTTACAGCCCAATTCATCCAAGTTATAGTGCATCTATGCAATGAGCCAGCTACAAGACTACTTTTGGCAGACAGCCCAACTTCCGCACTGAGAGCCCCATGCCAGCCCAGTGGCTCAGTGCTGTCACCAAATGGTATGATAGTGCTGTTCCGCCACTGTGAAGCAGGGATGGGGATGACCTCCAGCTCCCCTTATCTGGAGGTCTCTTTCCCTGGCTGATCTGGAGGCTATATTGCTCAGGCTTATAGCCGACGAGAATCAAGACACAAGGCTTTATGGGCTCAGTTTGCCACACAGGATACTGGTTCTGGAGGGCAGCTACTGTCATGAGAGCTCTAGGATGAACTCGCCCTGTGGCTCAGCCTAGAAGCCAACACCTTCAGAGCCTTGCACTCAACCAGGCTATTCTCTCAGCCAGAGCCTCTGTACAGAGGCAAGAGGTGTCTGGATACAGTTCACAAGGATTATCTGCCCAGAGCAAAAACAGAGCACCCTGATTCACATGGCTTCTATTGTCACCTTACTCTTTTGCAGTACAGAGGAGGAATCCCCACAGCCCCTGGCACACCTTAAAAATCTTGCATCTTTCCCCTCACAGCCTGAATCCCCAAATGACAGGGCAGGACCCCAGCCTCACCCTGGGCAAAGCTTCTCCTAGCATGACTCAGTGTTGGGAACTGGGGCTGGTGTGAAGGGAGGGGCCACTCAAGCCTACAGAGGATGCAGGCAGAGCCTGGCTGTGCTATCAACACATACTATGTCTGGCTCTTTATGTAGGTTAGGTGCTGGGAATTTGAACTCAAGTCCTTCTGGTTTCACAGCAAATGTTCTTAATTCACTGAGCACCCACCTCTGTAGCCCTCACTTAGCTAGCAGTAACGCAGAGACATTTGCTGCACTGAGGTATAATCTACCCACTGACGCCTTCCTGTGCTAGGATGGACAGGTGCTTCCCCTCCTCCTGCTTCATTTCAGCTCAAACTCAGAGTCTCCAGAGCCCCTGGGTTCCCAAGACCCTGACCTTTGCCACTCAGATGCAGGAGGAGAGAAGTGGGAGGAAGCTGGTTAGGTCAGGAAGGGCCTGGAAGGCAGTGCTGCCCAGGTCCTCTTGGGGCCCCTCCCATCTCCCAGGAAGCAGATGCCATCAATCACTGTGTAGAGACAAGAAGGGGCTCGGTGGCTCTGTCTGGTCAGTGGCATAACTACAGTGGGCCAAGTAAGTCCTTGCTGCCCCCTCCCAGATGCCTCACGCGGTCTTGGGGCTGAAGAGACAGGGACTCAGGCCAGGGAATGGAGTGCAGGGTGGGCTGTGGGCACTTACCCCTGCCAGTTCTCGCACACAAGGAGGCTGGGCTGCAGGAGCGGGGGGCGGAGGAGAGCTGGTGGAAGCGCTAGCAGGGGCGGAAGGGTCTAAGGCATGCTCCCCAATGGATTTGGGGTACCCTGCATCAGGGCAGGGTGCCTCGGCCTCCCCCCGAGGCTCCTCTCCCGACTCCGGCAAGTCTCTGTGCTCTGTGGAGGACTGGGGGGCAAAAAAGACAATTTTCCTTCAATGTACACAAAAGGCCACACTGTAGGGAAGGGTGAGGGTTAAGTGTCAGGGGTTGTATGTGGTGTGGCCCTTGGGGACAAGACACGCCACTGGAGAAGGGGTGGGGCCCTGTCCCTCCTCTGCCTTTCTGCATAGGGCTCTCAGGCAAGTAGGGTCTAAACTTCCTTTTCAGAACTGCTCTCAGCCACTCCAGCTAGATACTAAAGTGCTGTCAGTGGACACATCAGTGACAGGAGGGCCAGGACACCCACAGATTTTTGGCCTCTGGTTTTCCCAGGCTCACCCCACACACCCTGGGTGCGGGCTTATTTGGAAAAGGGCAAAGGATGAAAAGCTAACATCCAGCAGCCTTTGCAGTAGGCCGAGCACCTGTTGCCCTAACTCTTTCTCAGAGGTGATGTCCTGCCACAGTGGCCCAGGGCCCCAAACCCCGTGGCACTGTCCACCAATTGTTCTCAGCCCGTAACTAAAATGGCTGTGGCTGCCTGCCAGAGAGGAAGGAAACGTCTCAAGGGTGTGACTTGCCCACAGGGCTGTGCTGTGATTTGAGTCTTGATGCCCAGGTCACCTTGAGTCCTGTGATCCAGGGGCCCTCTTGTCTCAGCCTCCCCGGTGGCTGGGACGCAGGGCTGTGTCACCAGACGTGGCATGGGTGCTACTTTGAAACATGACCCCCATCAAAAGAAAATACAACAAACGCAGAGCCCTGTGGAAAGAAACGGCTCCATCAAAGCTCCTTCAAGGCCGGCTGTAGTGGAGCAAACCTGCGATCCCAGCACTCGGCAGGCAGAGGCAGGAGGACCTCGAGATCCAGGCCAGTCTAGGCGATGTAGTGAGACCCTGGCCCAGAGGAGCGGAAAAAGCTTACAAAGCTTCTACACAGGTCACTTCTTGCCTCGATCTCAGCATCAAAGGACACCATCAGCTTCCTAGGTCACAGTGGCCACCATCAGCACCCACTGCTACTGTTAAGAGTAAAATTTAACCCCTTGTTGGGAGTGGGAGCCAGGATCAGCTGACTGGAGTCACACAGAGGGTGTATACAGTGGGCTCTCAGGGGCCAAGAACAAAGACAAGGAAGGAGGATGTTCTGCCTCTGTCTTCCATTACTGAACTACACCAATGCCAGCCTGCTACCTAATTCTGGCCCTGTTGTCCCCAGGAGCAACCACACTAAAAAGCCAAATGGTCCAGATGCCATATCAACCATGAGCACAGATGCAGGGGACAGCTTGTCATCTGCCCAGGGAGGACCAGATGGCCAAAGCCAGTGATGGGGCTGAGCAGCATTGATTTCTGAGAGCTATTCCTAAGGTGTTGCGACAGCTGTGTCCTGTCACTGACAAAATACAGCAAGCACAGAGAAGGAGAAGCAGCTACCTCACAGGCACACAGAGTGATGGCCTCATACCCACACCACACAGAGAACATCCCTAGGGCATGGGGGTGGACAAGGGTAAGAGGACCCTGTGCTGCCAATCTGGCCACCAGTATTCAGGTGTCTAAAGTCTGAGTCCATGGGGGTACATACCTGTCACCCCAGCACTTAGAAGTGTGAACCCAACCAGGCAGTGTGGCATATGCCTTTAATCCTAGCACTTGGGAGGCAAAGGCAGGTGGATTTCTGAGTTCGAATCCAGCCTGGTCTACAGAGTGAGTTCCAGGACAAGCAGGGCTACACAGAGAAACCCTGTCGAGGAGGAGGAGGAGGAGGAGGAGGAGGAAGAGGAAGAGGAAGAGGAAGAGGAGGAAGAGAAGGAGGAGGAGGAGGAAGAAGAAGAAGAGGAGGAGGAGGAGGAGGAGGAGGAGGAGGAGGAGGAGGAAGGGGAGGCGGCAGCAGCGGCAGTAGAGTAGCAATAATAGTAGTGTATGAACCCCAGCCTGGGCTACAAATCAAGACTATGTCAAAATAAAATAAAACAAAATAATCTGGTCTGTGGCTCCACTGTAGAACACATGCCTCACATGTAGAAGGTCCTGGGTTCCACCCCTAGATCCCATGCCAGCTTCCCACTTAGGAGGTAAAGGCAGGAGACCAGGAGGTCAAGGCTAACTGGGATACAAAGTGAGCTCAAGGACAGCTTGAGCTATAAAAGACTGTCTTAAAAATAACGACCAACAGGCTAGAGAGATGACTCAAAGAAAACTGGCTGTTCTAGAAGACCCACCCGGGTTTGATTCTCAGTACCTACGTAGCAGCTCACAACTATTTAGAATTCCAGTTCCAAAGGACTCAAGACCCTCTTCTGACCTGCTTGAATACCAGTCAAGCACAGGGTGCAAATATATGTGCAGGCAAAACACCCACATACCTAAAATAAATTACTAAAAACAATGACCACCCAGCTAACTGAATCAGTAGACATGAGACTGTTTTTGCTGTTTTTTTCAAGACAGGGTTTCTCTGTGTAGCCCTGACTGTCCTGGAAATCACTGTAGACCAGGCTGGCCTCAAACTCAGAGATCCACCTGCTTCTGCCTCCCAAGTGCTGGGATTAAAGGTGTGCACCACCACAACCTGGCTATGAGACTCTCTAATTCCAAGCATGAGATTTCTAACTCAAAAATTAATAAATAAGGAGCTGGAGAGATGACTCAGCATTTAAGAGCACAGACTGTTCTTCCCGAAGTCCTAAGTTTAATTCCTAAAGACAGCTACATCATACTCTTATATACATAAAATAAATAAATCTTTAAAAAATTTACTAAATAACTGGGTGGTGGTGGTACATGCCTTTAATCCCAGCACCTGGGAGGCAGAGGCAGGCGGATTTCTGAGTTCGGAGGCCAGCCTGGTCTTCAGAGTGAGTTCCAGGACAGCCAGGGCTACACAGAGAAACCCTGTCTCAAAAAAACCAAATAAATAAATAAATAAATAAATAGGCATGGTTGTGCGAGCAGAGACTGAGTAAGCGGAGTTGACCAGAGTGAGCAGAGGTTCTAAATTCAATTCCCAACAACCATATGAAGGCTCACAACTGTCTATACAGCTACAGTGTACTCATATACATAAAATAAATATATCTTTAAAAAAAAATGAGAGGAACAAATACCAATAAAATAAACAGGAGTGGGTAGACTCCCTGGTCAGGCAACACAGAAGGTGGCAACCTGTCACCCTGGGCTACACAAGAGAACTGGCCACTCACCACTGCATAGCTGCTGATGCACCTGTCATGGGAGGTGAAGGCTGGCAACTGAGCCACTTGCTCTCTTCCAATCCTGCACTACTGTCTAGTACATCCTGTTTTACATAGACCAAGTAGCCCAGGCTGGCCCGATTCTTGCAGTCCTTCTGCACACACTGGAGTTTCACTATTCAACCGTGACTAGCCTTGAACTCACAGAGATCCATCAGCCTCTGCCTCCGATGCTGGGATTAAAGGGTATGTATTACCATGCCCAGCCTCAGTACTGTCTTTTCTGAGGATTTGAGAATTTTCAAAATAAAACTGAAAATATAACAAAACCGACGGAGGAAGAGGGAAACAGACTCCTGAGAGAAGCCTTGCTGGTCCTGTCTAGGGACAGAGGGACACTGGTCTCACATTCTGTCGGTGATATTGCCTGTTTGCTTCACAGACAGGGTTCTGACCCAGGGCCTCTCCTCGCAGAGAGGTCGAAGAGACTCATGGCAACAGAGCTGCTGCCACAAAGATTTGGCAGTAAGTTTGCTTCAGAGACGTTAAATCAGGAGAGGAGCTAAGCTAAAAGGCTTATGTCTTCTACAAACCCCAAAGATAAACAGTAGGTACCAAGGACGGTTAGAGATAAGCAGACACCATGCCAGGTGATGAGCATTTGTTCACAAGACTGAAAACCATCTCCCAGGAACACACCTCTGATAGGCACCCACAGCCAATGCTAAGTCCTGGGTCTCTTCTGGAGAAGAGCAAAACTCAATAAGGAAGGCAAGATGACCTGGGTAACAACATAGTGTACTGAAGAAGTGATTCTGGCAAATCTGCCCACGTGCCCAGATGTGCAGTCTCATGTCTCTGTTTTAAATTGTTCAAAGTGTAACCCGGGGTCAGGACCTGAAAGAGATGGCATCCTGTGTGGAAAGCACGAGCCTAAGCTACAACTTAGGAAGTCTCTATCTGAGCCACACTCCTCTTTGGGCAGTACTGGAGCCAGACAAGTTCTACTAAAGAGCCATCTGTTCATTAACTCAATTGTGCACAGGGATTCCTAACAGGAAGGTATATTGTATGTAACAACAGCATCCACATCAGGTGGCTCACAACCACCTCTAACTCCATCTAGTCCTGGGAATCAACATTCTCCTCTGGCCTCCACAGGCACCCGCACACATGTGGTATAGATATGCTTACATACAAAGGAAGGAAGGGCCTTCACTGTGTAGCCCAAGCTGGCCTGTAGCTATCACTTCTGCCTGGTGGTCACACTGCAGAAAACAGCACTTTGGTAAGCCCATGACTTTGGAAAGAATAGGTGGTACTCTTGGAGAAGCTGAACCCAAACCAATGATGTCATGTGACCCCCAAGGTCTGACACTGGTGGGTGTGCTCATACTTGGCAAGGTCCCTAGCACCCCCCCCCCCAGAGCTGTACCCTGCTGGCAGGCTTGTGGCAATTCCCACTGGGACCTTCCTTCTGTGTATGGAGCCCTGGGCAATGGCATTCAAACCTCTGAGCCACCAAGCTGCCCCAGTACAACAGCCCTGCTGTGGGTCTGCCCACAAAGCAGCAGAGGGGCTGCTGGGGACTGTGTGGGGGTTTCAATACAACCAACTAAAGCTGCCTAATGACTACAGGGAGGCCTAGGAAAGTCTAGATATTACCCAACACTAGAGAGAAACAACCGAGACAGACCTGACACATGACTCTGACTCCTACCAAAGACAGAGGATGCCAGGGTAGAACTGTCAACTAGGTAGGGGACAGAAGTCCACATGGTGGCATACTGGAAACCACTCAGTCACCATAACCAACCTGCAGCTTCCTGTGGTCTCCAGGTTTCAGCAAAAGATATAAATGGAGAGCCAAGCGGCTCAACACCACCACTCAGGTAGTGTCACCCTGGCAGGCATGGGGATGGAGTGGACAGTGGCTTCCTTCACCTAAGTAGGCATATGCATACCCGTGCACGCACACGCACGCACACTAACTACAGCAGTGGTGGCGACCATCTGGCCAACAGCAGCCCCTAGCTGATTACCCAAATGCCAAATACTGCCAGCCTCCCAACAAGATACAAATGCACAGGATTCACAAAGGTTGGGAGCCCTGCCACCAGCAGCCACTGTCTTCTGATGTGTCCAGGAGGGGACAGGTGATGGCCTTGAGAAAAATAGTCAAGACAGTGGCACCCTGGACTGTTGCCTCTCCATACCTAATAAGGGCCAAACATGGCACCCCCTAGACATACAGCACATGGCTTCTGGGACAATATGCCCTCCAAGAGGGAGGAGTCAGCTCCACAGACAAGGAAGAGGGGCAGAAACAGTAAGCAGATTATTCCAGATGTAGTGACATACACTGGCTGGGACACAGTCTCCTAAGACACTCTCCTAGGGTGCTTGACATAGAATGGGGGTTGTGTGCTAAGTTTATGCTCCATGAACCCTAAAATGTGCATAATTCTTGCCAGTCTAGAATTCACCAACCTCTCTCCTTCCTGAAGTCCCTCCCTTCCTCAGTCCTTCTGCCCTGGCTTTCCCAGGATGGGAGACAATTCTAAGTCACATTACTGGGATGTGAGACCATCAAGAGCTGATGTTCTGGTTCAAGGTAAAGTTCAGAGGCCCCATCAGCCTGGCCTTCAATGGCTTGTTAGGTGACAGAGCAAACTAGAGGAAGGTATGTATTCAGAGTACGCAGTGGTCCCTTACCTTCTGTCCTTTGTCCTTCTGAAACACAAAGACAGACGGTGCGACGGCAGGTTTTTCTGAAAAAAGAAACATCAATGTTTGCTGAACACTGCATGTGAATGGTCAACATGGCTCTTTTGTTTCTGTCAGCTAGACACCCTAATGTAGTATGCCAATGAGTGCCCACAGATAGCTGACAACACTTATATATGCAACACACACAAAAACAGATTAAAAAGCAGCTCAGAACACAAGCTGACATCCAAGCTGCTCAGAGAAGGCATCAGGGAGCACACCAGTGGCACAGTCCCGTCCTTTTCTACAAGCACAGTACTGGGTTCAGGATTCAGGAGAAGGGTGTGAGAAGATGCAGGGTGCAAGACACCAGAGCACCATATGACTCCTGACTAAAAGCTGAGTACCAATTGGTTTTGTTGCTGCTATTTTGTTTTTGAGCAGGCTAGCCGCATTCGAAAAGATGCCTCCCAAATTCTGGGATTAGAGGTGTACAGCACCTGCCTGCCTGGCAAGCAGCTGGCCCTCACACTTCTGTTCGAAAGACAACACCCCTAGAAACCCAAACAACCTGGCTTCCACAGGTGCTGATTAAACAGGACTTCAGCAGCACTGACATGATGTGCTGCCCAGAGGCAAACAATGTCAGGTTCTGCATCTGATGGGACAGGATGTGTACCAGTAGTGCCTTCATGGCTGTGCTAACTCCCATTAGCACCATATGCCCCTGAGGTTGAGTAGGAAGAGGCCTGGACATTTATGAGGCACAATGCCAAAAACAGCCACAGTGCCTGAGATGGCAGATGTGCACAAATCCACACTCAGCACATGTGGGGAGGACCCGGGAAGAAAAGGACCACAGGGTAACCATTTGAGAGCAGGCTTGAGGAGGGACACAAATATCAAGGCCGTGACCACACGGACAATACCCACTCACCTCTAAACCCACTCCTGGAGAAGCAGGACACTGAACTTGACCTGGGCAGCCTGCTGACAGTGATACTTTCACTACTTCAGTCCCCACTGCCCTGTGCTCCTGTGAGCACCTGTGTTCATCCACCTTATAGACCAAGCTGACATCCAAGCACCGCCAGAAAATAACACACCAGGCTCATGGCTCCTGTAGCTACAGCTAATACAAATGATGGCAAGGAAAGAGGCGAGACTGGGCAGAGGAGCAGCTCACCACACAGAGTCTGTGCCAATTCCCCAGAGCCCTGTCAGCACGTCTGGGCCCAAGCTTAGCAGCTGGACCAGTGCTCATCCACAGCTCTGCCTCTGCACCCGGCATCAGTGAAATATGTAAGAAGCCAGTACTTTGGCCATCTTGGTCCTTTTCCATCCAACCCTGGCCCTAGGGTTGCTGAGGATAGCGCCTGAGTCCAGGGGACACTACCTCATAAATATACGGCTGGGACTATGTAAAGACGCTTTCCCCCCCCTGCTAGGACTGCCTGGCCACCTGTCAACTCCTGGGACTTACTAGGCAACTACAGAGTGAGGCTGGAGCCTTAGTCCCTAGGTCCTGTGTGGGGCTGACCAGCCTCAGATGTTGGTCGGGCCAGTCAATGGTGCCTGCTGCTGAAGCCAGCATGGGACTGCAGCCTAGGGAAGCCATTCCTTCCTTCCCGCAGAGGCAGCCCCAACACAGCCCCTTACTATGATGGGTATGTGTCCCCTAAAGAACAGATTGGATCAAATAAGCCGCAGAGAGCAGCATCAGACAAGAACAGCTGTAGAAAACCAAGAGGCATGTTCAGCTGGGGACAGAAGCAGCCAGACAGGTGACATCAATGCAGACCAGAGCCGCCTTGGCCTAGGTCTCACTTGGAACCTTCCAGACCTTCCTTTCTTGCAGTCACCATGGCCCGAGGTGTGGCAGATACCTAAAGCCACCTTGCTTCCAAGTTAGTAGGGCATAAGATCCACCAGGAGGATGGGCTGGCTGCCTTGTATCATGGCTCACTTCTGTGGCCAACATGCAGACAGTGTCTTCAACTTGCATCAGCAAAGGGACACCAAGACAAGTTCCCAAATGGTCTGTGGCCAACATGTCAACCAAAGTATGATACCTAAAATCCACCCACTCTCTAAGCAGGGCACATGGTTCCATGAGTAGAGCACCCACCTAGCATGTGCATAGCCCAGGGATCCATCCCCAATACCGCAGAAACCACATGTAGTGGTACATGCACTTGCACCTGCACCCCTAACTAGCACTGGGAAGGTAGAGACAGAGGATCAGGAGTTCAAGATGACTACATGACATATGAGACTACCTCAAAAACAAACAGGGCTGGCGAGATGGCTCAGCAGGGTGAGATGCTTGGTGCCAACTGCAAAAATTAACTGGACTGTGGAACCCATATGGTAGAAGACCTGTCCTGAAGGTTATCATAAGTACAAACAAAAACAGAAGGTGCTAGAGAGCCACTCAGCCGTTGAGCACAGTTCCTGCTCTTGCAGAATACCTGGGTTTAATTCCCAGAACCCACATCAGGTGGCTCATACCAGAGGACCTGACACCTTCTTCAGGACTCCACCAACACCATAGTCATGTATACCAACTCACACATGTAATTAAACTTTAAAAAAAGAAAACACTCCACTTCATAAACATGACCCCATGTAACCCGATAGATATTTACTAACTGCTGTGTACCAGAACTAAAGTGGGTGACAGTGCAGGCTATAGCTCGGCTGCTCTCCTCTCCAGGGTAGCACACAAGGGATGGACAGAGGCCAGGGCAGGAGAGGAGGGTGCAGGAACAGGAACCCCAAGGGTGGGGACAGGAGTGAGCCTTGAATTCACTGACCTACACAGCGCTTCACAGATGTTACAGGCATAGCCCTCCCAGCAAACAGCTGCCAGCTCCATGGGCTCATCTGAACTGTTTCTCAGACTCATGTACATGCTCACTACTAACACACTGCATAAGAGGCGGCAGGGCAGTGGCTAGAGCCTCACCTGAGCATATGGAACAACAAAGTAGCTGTTGTCTAACCCCCAGGACAAACACCTGGGAGGAACTTTGGGGCCTGAGTCCACCAAAGCAGGGCAAAGACAGGAGGAATGGGGAATGGCGAAAGGAGCTCATATCTCATAGATGCCTCCTCACTTGCCAGACAGCCATCACAACTGATCAGTCACCAAAGGGCTCTCGGCACCATGTCAGCAAGGTGCCTCCATCTCCTTATCAGAGGACACCATTGGTAAATATTCCTCCAGCACCCTAGGCCCTGGGTCAGCCACTTTAATCCAGTGAGGACAGTGACAAATGCCAGCTGTCAGTTGCCGTGAGAACAATCTGCACTGAGCAGAGGCAAACCCTTGCTGTACAAGTCTCCACTTGTTATCACTGGTCCCCTGTGAGCTCCATGGTGGGGAATGAGGAGGCTTCTGGTCTATGTGTCTCAGGCCTCCTGGCCCTGACAGACAGGGTGGCACCTGGAAGCATCTTCCTGCGACACTTCTCTGAAAGTTCATAGCTGGCCTGATAGAGGAATTGGAGGAGGCACTGCTTGGGTAAGCATGCCATATGTTTTCTACAATAGTTCGCCCTATACCCCAGTTCCTACAATAGGGGGACAGCACTCCACCTGTAGCCGACACATAAAGCACCTGTCATTCTCACTTGTGTTTAATGCCATTTTCCTACTGTGGCCAGGTACGGAGTGTCCAGGAGGTCTTGGCCACAGGGGTGCCCTACTCCTCAGCACTACTCATAGCAGCTAAAGACCAGCCTCTGAAGGGAGGGAGATCAGCTCCTCCACCCTGCTGTCCCTACAGCCCAGGAAGAGTCTACTCACGCTAAGTCTGGCAAAATCCCAGTGAGCTCATAAAAGGGAAGTGATATAGAGTCCCTCAGTGGAACAAATGCAGAAAATCCAGTGGCCCGACATGGACACAGTGAAGTGGAATCAAGGAGAGGCTGGTGGAGAAAGTAGCCCAGCTGGAAGGAAATCTGAGGCCCCAGAACACACAGCGCTGGGCGGCCGCCCGAGATTGGCAGTGAGAGTGTGGGTGCATTCAAGGCCTCAGCCATGCGGATCCTGGTGACTCCGAAACAGGGAAGGGTAAATAAGAGCTGTGTTCAAGTGCTTAAGGACATAGTGACCTACTGCAGGCTCCAAGGCAGTGTCAGTTCCTGTCACTGCAGTCACATCCAAGACCACATGACAAATCACTGAGGACGTCTGGAAGTGTGGGTCATGCACAAAGAGACAGCTGCTACCCTTCAGGTGACCAACAAGGATATGCCTGAAGCAATGCTTGGTGACTGGCAATTCCAGAGGTCCCTGAGACAGATTCTGAGGGAAGACAAGATGAGCCGAGAACCAGTAGGTGCCAGGACCCAGGTCACCAGTAGGGATGAGGTCTCAGCTAACTAGGGAAGCCAGAATCAATGGAGGGGAACATTCTCACTGAAGTCACTCGAGCCTAAAATATAGAAGGCACTGTGGTGACCAGTGCCAGGAGGTGGGAGGGGCTGCACTTCCTGTCACCCAACACTGACAAAATTACCAGTAGCCATGGTACTGAAAAGGAGGGCAGGCCACCTCACTCAGCTGGGAGGCAGCTGCCCCTCACAGTGTGACTCCATCAACTCATTGCCATGCGAGGCAGCCCACGGCACTTACTGGGCATGCCGGATGGGGAATGAGGAGGACCATCACTCACAAAGCACAGGACCAGAGTGCAACCAACCCCAAGCACCAGCACATGCAAAATCAGCAACCCCATCTTAACATCATGGGAAGAAGAGGTCAGGTCCCTGCCCATACTAGGCACCTGATCACACTTGACTGGGGCAGATGGCATCACCCAATAGAGCCCAGCTTCTGGATCTCTGGATATCTCTCTCTCTCTCTCTCTCTCTCTCTCTCTCTCTCTCTCTCTCTCTCTCTCTCTCTCTCTCTCTCTCTGGGGCAGATGGCATCACCCAATAGAGCCCAGCTTCTGGATCTCTCTCTGGATCTCTCTCTGGATCTCTCTCTCTCTCTCTCTCTCTCTCTCTCTCTC